>NW_023620189.1:0-7281 GCF_014905685.2 Nematolebias whitei
AATAAAATCCCAAGCAACCACATATTACAGTTACATTGTTTTTTTTTGTTTGTTTTTTTTTAAACAACAACTGAACATATATTAAACTCAAAACACAATAGGTTTGCATATTCCATAAACACAAATTGAACATATATTAAACTCCACGTTTTTATTTATGAGTTCTCTAATAATTACAACAGACATGAACAAAAAACCACGGGGTTACACCCTCCCCCTCCCAACTGTCTGCATGTCCTCATGAGACAACTACACGTGTCAATTAGGATCTACAGGGCTAAGGCCTAAAATCCTAACTTGATAATGACCCCTTTATGAACGATGGTAATAGGCTGGTCCCTAGCTTTCCCTGGCCCATCATAAGTCAGACGAATAACTGGTTTACGTTGCCTCTCTGATCTGGGCCTAGTTCTAAGGGTCGTAGGCGTTTTTTTAAGAGTTCTGAGCTGGACGTTAGACCCACTAAGGGATACGTCACCATCTTCTAAACTTGGGTCAGAGTCAGAGTCCTGAGAGGTAGTCAATGGGGCACCATCCGGGTTCCTATCTAGAGTTCCCCCTTGGTTCTCTCCAGCTGAGAGCTCTGTCTCCTCTTCACTATCATTCTCCGTTTCCTTTCCACTCTCGTCCTCTGAAATAGGGATGGCCTCCTCAGACCTGTCTTGGTCCGTTCTCTCATCAGCCTCCTTAGACCCCTCTTCAGGTTCCCCACCACATGCAGGTAAGTCCTCTGGTTGACCTGCACTACAAGATCTCCGAACCACTTCATACTCCCACTCAGAACATGAATCAGAAGGGTCCAAATTCATGGATGGTGCTACTCCACTTGACTGACGCTTCTGGTCCTTTACTTGTAGTCGTGTCCTTGGCTTTGCAGGTGCCTTCCCTTGCTCCTTGTCCTGTGGCATCCTCATAGAGTGGCTAATGGGCAGAACATGGTTGCGGTGTATAGTTCTTACACCCCCGCTTCCACTCTCTGGCCTCACTCGGTAGACCGGGAGGTCCGGCAATTTTCCCACCACAACATATGGGTCGGGACTCCACCGGCTCTCCAGCTTCCTCTTTCCTTTCATTCCCAAGTTCTTTAGGAGAACCCGGTCGCCAAGGTCAATTGCCTGGAAACACACCTGTTGATCGTAGGCTCTCTTATTTCTTTTGTGTGCCTTATCAGCAGTCTTGCTGGCAAGATCATAAGCATTTTGCAGATCTTTCTTCAGGCTCTCAACGTATTGGGAATAGTTTTGGTCTCCGGTCTCATCTGGCGACGTGCCGAAACACAGGTCAACAGGCAACCTAGCTTCTCGCCCAAACATCAAGAGGTAAGGTGAGTATCCCGTGGCATCACACCTAGTACTGTTGTAAGCATGGACGACATACGGGACATGTCGACTCCAAGACCCCTTCTTTTCACTACCCATGGTAGCCAGCATCGATAACAATGTCCGATTGAATCTCTCGGGCTGGGGGTCCCCTTGTGGGTGATAAGGAGTGGTACGGGATTTTCGCACCCCCAACATCCCCAACAGTTCCTGGATCAGCCGACTTTCGAAATCTCTCCCTTGGTCTGAATGTATCCGAGCTGGCAGACCATAGTGCACGAAGTACGTCTCCACCAAGGCTTTGGCCACAGTTAACGCCTTCTGGTTCCGCGTAGGAATTGCCTGTGCGTATCGTGTAAAATGATCAGTTATGACCAGCACATTACTGATCCCTCGAGAGTCTGGCTCCATGGAGAGGAAGTCGATGCACACCAAATCCATGGGCCCCCGGCTCGTGATCTGGTGCAAAGGAGCCATCCTCTTACTTGGAGTCTTCCTGAGAGTACATTCTCCACAATCTTTGATGTACATCTCTGCTTCTGAAATCATCTTGGGCCAGTAGAAGCGCTTCCGCAGTAGATCTGTCAGTCGCTCCACTCCTAGATGACCCATGTCATCATGTAGGGATCGTAGAACTGTCTCTCTGAACTCAGCCGGGAGGACCAGCTGTGTTCCATATTCTCCAGATGGTCTCTGGGTCCTTCTGTGTAACAGTCCATCCACCATCACAAGGCGGTCTTTTTCCCTCTTGAACAGCCTGAACTCTGAGCTGGCTTCTTTGTCGTCTGTCCATGACCCTTGTTGCACAGCAGCCCTCACCTTACTAATGACCTCATCCCTCTTCTGTTCCCCCTCTATGTCAGCCCTAGATAACTGTCTCAAGGAACCCAAATCCAGGTGAGTAGGGAAAGCGAACACATCGGGAATACACTGAGAAGAGGCACCCAACTGATCTACGTACCTAGGTGGCATTTCTGGCTGCTCAGTGACCGCTGTCACCATGCAGATGGAACGTACCCCCTTGGGGGATATACACTCCCACTCCTCCCCTTCGACCCCGAAGGTCCTTGACAACACATCTGCGTCGATGTTTGTCTTGCCAGGCCGGTACTGAATGTCAAAGTCATAAATTGCTAATGCAGCTAACCAACGATGCCCCGTGGCATTAAGTTTTGCTGTGGTCAGCACATAAGTCAGGGGATTGTTATCTGTCCTCACAGTGAATGTCGCCCCATACAAGTAATCATGGAACTTGTCCACGATCGCCCATTTTAGAGCTAGAAATTCTAATTGGTGAGCAGGGTACCGCTGCTCGGCAGCGCTCACCCTTCGGCTTGCAAATGCCACTGGTCGGAGCCCCTCGGGGTGCTCTTGATATAATACTGCGCCTAGCCCCTTCAAGCTGGCGTCAGTATGCAAGATGTACGGCTTGTTAGGGTCGGCAAATGCGAGAACAGGAGCGCTGGTGAGGCAACGTATGATGCAGTGAAAAGCATCAGTACACGCCTGGCTCCACCGTTCTCCAAACGGCTCAGCCTCTTTGAGGTAGCCTTTCACCACCTCTCTCGACCCACCCTTTCTCTTCTGCGTGGGACCATACCCTTTAGTGAGATCCGTAAGGGGTCTGATGATTCGGGAATAATTGGCAACAAATCGGCGGTAATACCCGCAGAACCCGAGGAAAGACCTCAAGGACTTCAGGTCGGTAGGCCGCGGCCAATTAGTAACAGCCTTTACTTTCTCAGGATCGGTGGCCACACCCTCTGCCGATACTATATGTCCCACATACTTCATTTTTGGTTGGCAGAACTGGCACTTGTCCGAGGACAGCTTCAGCCCAACCTCTCTAAGCCGGTCTAAAACTTGTAGAAGCCGTTCCTCATGCTCCTCCAAAGTTCTCCCAAAAACTATCAGGTCATCCAGGTAAACCAACACTTTAAGCAGATTCATATCCCCCACGGCCCTCTCCATCAGCCTCTGGAAAGTCGCAGGAGCCCCGGTGACTCCCTGCGGCATCCTTTCGAACTGATAGAACCCCAGGGGGCAGATGAAAGCAGTCTTTTCTTTGTCTGCCTCTGCCATGGCGACCTGGTAATAACCCGACCTTAAGTCAAGTACCGAAAACCACCGACTCCCCGCCAAGCAATCGAGCGCATCATCGATACGAGGGGTGGTGTACTGATCTGGCACAGTACGACTATTCAACGTTCTATAGTCGATACACATTCTGACACTGCCGTTTTTCTTCCGAGCCACAACTATTGGAGATGCATATGGACTGCGTGACTCCTTTATAATCCCCTCTCTTAGAAGGTCCTGCAGATGTTTACGTACATCGTCAATGTCCGCAGACGCCAGTCTTCTCGACCACTCTCTAAAGCAGACCTGGGCATTGTATGGCCCCAGGGCCACATGCGGCCCTTTGGTTGACTCTGACCGGCCCCCGTAAGAGGAATTACAAAATACATATGTAAACAAATGAAGTTAACCAAATCTTGATATAGATCCTCTCTCAATAATGATGTCAGCTTTACTTCACATCTCCACCTCAGACCTTCAACCTGACTTTAACATTTCCGTTAAAGCCCAACAGAGACTAAACTTCTCACACTAAACAAGAAAAAAGAACTGAAAAACACCAAATGAGATTTTTAGACTACAAATGTAGGCACGTAAAGAACCGGGACTCAAAATCACAGTTCAGTGACGATCACTATTATATGATGTTTCATAATATTTGGAGTACAAAGACAATATTGTGATATATTTACAAAGCTAAGAACTTTTTCCAGCAGTATATAAAACTCAAAATGAGTTTTGGGGTGAATGTGACTAAAAATGATCACTAATATAACATCACAAATGGTAAAAATGTTAACAGTTTACCATTGTACTGGGAAATTTAATTGAATAAATGACATTTTTTGTAAGGAAACCTCGCTTTTTCGTTGCTTAATCATAACAAATACTCTTACCAGCTTGTTAAAACAGTGCTATGTACTGCTTTTAATAATGAAATACTATTATTATGCAGTATTGAGTTAACTTGAAATCCGGACTCTCTTGTAAATAAGTCCTCGAGGCTCAATGGGATTTACCTGTTTAAATAAAGGTTGAATGAAAAAGTCATTTGTGCCGGCCCTCCACAATATTTGTTGTTTCTCATGTGGCCCCATGGAAAAAATAATTGCCCACCCCTGCTCTAAAGGGTCTGGTGTCAGACAGCCGGATATTATGCTCCACCCCTTTAGCGAGTCCCACATCCCATTCATGCAGAGAGAACACACTAGCTCTATCTGCTAATTTTTTTCTCAGCCTGGTTTTCCAAAGCTCTGGGATGGGTGAGTCACCAAAATTAATGAGCTGGGGGTCGAACTCGTTGGGTCCCCCCTCTGACTGAGGTGTTGGCTTCACGGGAGCCATCACCACGTCAACCGTGCACAACTGTCCCACTACAGTGCCAATTGGGAGAACTATCTCCTGTGCGGACTCGTTATGCACAGGGACCGGGAAACTATCCACAATCACTTCTGAACTGGGCAAAACCAATGGTGGTACAAGCACCCCAGCTGGGAGCGAGCCTATGGGTGACATGTCCACCATCAGCACTTCCCTGTCCAATGGGCGTCTCGGCTCCACCCGGCAGATGGCCCGACAGCTGCTTCCAGCTGGTATGGTCAGAGGTCCAGGCCCCATCCATTTCACACGACCCAGGTCCTCTTCCTCCCCTGTGGTCTGAAGCTTACTCAACTCTGGAGTTTCAGTCCGGATACCCAGCGTCTGCGCCAGATCAACCCCACTGGCCTGGCTACAGAGCTGAGCTAACCTCTTAAAAAGACTAGCGTTAGTCCCCAGAACAACGGGGGTCTGGTCTGGCGTTCTGGGACCTGGGCAGACCAAAGCTAATACAGAGAGTGATTCCCTAGCACCGACTACAGTTTCTGGGAACTCAATTTCTACCAGGACATACCCCAGGTAGGGATAACTGGTGTCACTTAATCCCCAAATAGCCAACCCAGACACTGGTAGGATCTGAACATCGGCTAAATGTTTCTTATACCACTCTTCAAAGATAATGGTAACCTGTGAGCCACTATCCAGTACCGCATCACAAGCGTGACCATTCACCTGCACAGAGACAACTGACGTGGGACCTATCAGTCCTTTCGGGATAGCCCGGTTCACTACTGATATCGCCTCACTTCTCTTGACAGTGCAATCTGTGTTCAAACTTTCCCCGGGCCTGATGCTCACCCTTTGCTCTTTGGCTCTTTTGAGAGACTGGATAAGCTTCTGAATGACTTTACTCTGGTTTTCGGCATTTTGGCATTTATTTGAAAAATGTCCATTTTCGCCACATCTGTAACAGATGCTGTCATCTGAGCCTCTGCTAGTCCTAACACTCTGTGTTTTATCGGGGCCCAGTCTTTTGGGTTCCACCTGTAACATATTAGCTGACAAATCTGAAGGTTTTGCGTTTTCGGCTGACACCTGTTTCTGTAGCTTCTTCACCTGTTTCTTTAGAGCTGCAATGTCTGGGTCCTCACTACTTTCTGTCCCAGGACCCTGATTCTCAGGAACCGGCACCCAGTCACTATCTGTTTCAGGCCTAGTACTAGGTTTCATAGCAGCAAACAGGGTTTTTAACTCTTTAATCTCTGTTTTTAAGGACTGTATGTCCATCTGACGGCTGTCCGTAGTGCCCGCAACCTGTACCCGCTGTACAGATGCACGGAGCTTGATCCTAGCCGCTGCATATTCCTCCTCGGCTCTGACTTCTGTTAATAGCTCTAAGAACTTTGGAGGATTCTGCCTTCTCTCCCTCAACTTTAACTGCACTAACATGAGGTCTGAATATACTGCCCCCCTCAATAGCTGCTCTACACGAGCTGCGTCCACCCGACTGGCAGGCATCCCCCCTTTTCTAGCTATTAAGGTGAGGGACTGCTCCACACGTCTCAGAAAGTCTGACAGTCTTTCATCTTTCTCCTGTTGCAGTAGTCGAAACTTAAAGTACAGGTCTTCACCGGATTCAGCGGTTCCAAAGGCACTCTCGATGGCATCCAGGCACTTGGAGGGTGTGAGATCTGGCTCCGCCGTACGTACAGCTTTTACGACAGCCAGAGCGGGTCCCCGAAGACATTCTATGATGCGTCTGCACTTTTCCTTATCTGAACAGTCGCTCTCATCAACCATCCAACGAGCCTGCTCCAACCATTGCTCCAATGTTTCTTCTCCTGGCGGTGTGGGTAGGGAGCCAGAGAACATCCGAAGGCGGTGGTACCCACTGTATTCTTTCCCTGGTCTTTCCACCTTGGCCAAAACGTCTCCCACAGCCCGAATAATGGACTCCACTGAACTTGTAGGTCCAGCAGCATCCAACAGGGTTTTGACAGCTTGTGGTTGTTCTCCTTCGGTAGGCGGACTCTGTGCCGCTGTAAAAATTGGCCAACTGAGATTAGTAGCGACGTGATGCACCTCAGCCGGGACTCTGCTCTGGTCAACTGGTTCTCTACTTTCACACAAAACCATCAACCGGCCCAGCTTCTGGTTGTACATCCTACCTCTCACTCGGACTCGACCAAGAACTTTTACTGTTTGCAGAGTCTCTTCTATCTGGGCAACCTCAACGCCTGTGGGAACGAGAGCCAAGACTGCACGGGTCTCGTCCAGTGATTCACCCTGACACCAGTCTCTTAGTCTAGTCCCCATTTCTGCATAAACTATATTACTGTCCATGGTCATGCTGGAGTAACTACAAACACTACTTTTAATATAAAAGACTCTTATATGCACTACTCTGCTTTACTGCTTACGTGAAGCTTACTTTTGTACAGTATGCTATTCTTACTGCTATATGAGCTGCTTAACTTCTAAAAAAAATTAAAACAAAGATCCCAGCGGTGCCTCCATTTTGTGTAGCGCCCCCTAGCGTCCTTAGCGTTATGGGGGTGGCTAACCC
>NW_023620190.1:0-7280 GCF_014905685.2 Nematolebias whitei
GTAGCTAAAATAGCAAAACAGTAGCTAAAAATAACAAAACATCAGCTGAATATAGTAAAACAGTAGCTAAAATAGCAAAACAGTAGCTAAAAATAGCAAGACAGTAGCTAAAAGTAGATGCTGTCCATTTTAAATTTTGATTTGACAGTGTTGGGGTTTGCTCTCAACTACCACTATACCAAATTTCAGCTCAATATTGTTAAGATATTTTTAATCTAGACTGGTTTTATGGTTTTGATCTGCTCAGAGGCGGGATTATAATGAAATTATGACCTGGTTCCGACTGGGTTAAACTGGGCCAGCAGCTCTCAAGAGAGTCTCCCTAGGATTTCAATATCAGTCAAATAGTTTGATCTGCTTGCCACATCATGTAGAAAGGCTTTGAAGCACCGTTTCATATTTCCTAACACTTCAGTCCACATAAAACCACACTTAGCCACGCCCCCTCATACACTGATAGGCTGAGCTCCCCTTCTGCGAAAGGCGGAGTCTAGGACCCTGTAAATTAATAATGACATGAGACATCGGGGCTCTTCTTCCGGGTCTGTGAACGCGTCACAGACGGTATAGAGTTCAGCGCTGTGAAATTGTAATCTTTTACTGCCTTTTTCTAATATCCATCCATCCATTATCTTTACCCGTTTATTCCATTTTGGGTCACGGGGGTCGCCGGTGCCCATGTCCAGCAATCACTGTGCGAGGGGCGGGGTACACCCTGGACGGGTCACAAGTCCATCACAGGGACACATAGAGACAAACGAGACAAACAACCATTCACTCTCTCACTCACACCTAGGGACAATTTAGAGTTACCAATCAGCCTAACATGCATGTTTTTGGTCTGTGGGAGGAAACCGGAGCACCCGGAGAAAACCCACGCATGCACGGAGAGAGCATGCAAACTCCACCCAGAAAGGCCCCTGGACCGGGGTTTGAACCAAGGACCTGCTCGCTGAGAGGCAGCAGCTCTACCAGTTGCGCCACCGTGCTGCCCTTTTTCTAATATAATTGAAAATTTTTTATTGACGTTTCCTTGATTTATTGATTAGTATAGTGCCACTTCTGAGGGAGGTCCGAGCCGGGGGTAAAGACGTGGGCTGGAGGGGGTTTCCGGATCCGGTGGTCCGCAGCCAGCTCCCGTCTTTAACAATATGGCAAAAGAATCAATAAATTATAGTCATATGGTGGCCGTCCATCCATCCATTATCTTTATCTGCTTCTTCCTTTTTGGGTTACGGCGGTCACTGGTGCCCATGTCCAGCCATCACTGTGTGGGAGGTGGGGGACACCCTGGACAGGTCTCCAGT
Source organism: Nematolebias whitei (assembly GCF_014905685.2). Lineage (NCBI taxonomy): Eukaryota > Metazoa > Chordata > Actinopteri > Cyprinodontiformes > Rivulidae > Nematolebias > Nematolebias whitei. Next base: position 1,308 of record NW_023620190.1, read on the forward strand.
CCATCACAGGGACACATAGAGACAAACGAGACAAACAACCATTCACTCTCTCACTCACACCTAGGGACAATTTAGAGTTACCAATCAGCCTAACATGTATGTTTTTGGTCTGTGGGAGGAAACTGGAGTACCCGGAGAAAACCCACGCATGCACGGAGAGAACATGCAAACTCCACCCAGAAGGCACCTGGACAGGATTTGAACTGGGACAACCTGCTCGCTGAGAGGCAGCAGCTCTACCAGTTGCGCCACCATGCTGCCAGCTACGGTGGGCCTCTTGGATTTTTGATTTGGGTTCGGTATGTGACTGGGAACATTTTCAGTTATAATCACATCAAAGTTAAGCTGTATATGTGTAAAAATAGCTGAAATAACACCATTTAAATGTAGCTTTGGCAGTTATCTAGAATTTTTGTATGGGTTCCGACAGGCATTTTGAAAGAGAAAATAGCTTATTTGTTTGCAAATTACGTTGCCATGGTAACTTGAAACGCCAATATAAGTAATAGCACATGCGCCAAGCTGGTCATTTTGATATGAAATTTGTGGGGGTTTCGGTTTGGGCCACATTAAAGTTGAAGGAAGAGTGAGATATAAAGTTAAGAAACCTTTGCCATGTGGATAATAACAGATGGCTGCCTTACTAGACAGTCCCCAAATACCAAAACATAAGCTAAAAATAGCAAAACAGTAGCTAAATTTAGCAAAACAGTAGCTAAAAGTACCAAACAAATGCTACAACAAAACTATCACACAATCATTTTAAACTGTAGCTAAAATCTAAAAGAAACCACATGGAAGCAAAAGTCTTAAAAGTAGCAAAACATCTGAAAGCTAAAATTTGTAAAATATTAGCTGAAATACAATAGTAGTATAAGAAGGCAAAAATAGAGAAATATGCTGAAGCAGATAAAGGTAACGTTTGTGAGAGAATTAGGAAAATCTCAAAGTAGTTCCAAGGACTTTTTAAAACAAAGTTAATTGTTTTGAAAAGTATAAAAGCTGCAAAAACCCAAAGTCGCAGTATTCTTGGCTAAATGCTTTGCTGTGTGAAAGGTAAGCACAAACTGTACAAACACGCTTTATTTAATAAAATCATACAAAAGTTGTTATAAACATGAAGACAGTGTGAATCCTGATTCGGCGTTCACACTATTGAGGGTGCGGTGACATACAATAAATCAATAACTCTTATTTTATATGTATGTGCATGCGTGTGTTTGTCTGTTAACAAAATATGTCATGAAGCACTGAACGGATTTTACTGAGACTCTAAAATTCCTCGAATTCCTTGCATTCACTTCAACAACATCTCAGCTGACAGGAGCCAGCGCAAAATTAACTCCAACTCTGACATCTTTACAGATATTGAGCTAATACCCAACTCATGCTGTAGAATAGGCTTATCCAACTAATGGCCCGTGGGCCAGATGCAGACCATTTTGAGCTTTCTCTGCACCCCACTTTGTCCAAGGATATTGTTAAAAATATGTAACGAATGCCTTGAGTACCATAATAAGCACATAGAAATCTGCTTCTGTCAAACAGATTTTTTAGTAACCATGACAACATAGACAGGGTGTCTGGGTGAGCATGTGCACCTGGAAGCTGTTTGATTGACTCATCTATTTGATCTGTAAAATGTAGTAAGGCTGCGTGTACAGGTGAGTGGCATTATCTGACCAAACTACAAGTGTCAAGACATCTCATTTCAACAAATGGAAAGAATATTTGGCCATTTCAGGGCAAACTGACAAAAAAGTACTTATTTATTTACCAAACACTTTTGTTTGAGTAATGACAAAGTTGCAGTCGTTTTGGCCCAGGGCGACGTACAGCACTGAGTTTACGTGTCGTGGATGACTCTACAACCACACCTAGTTTGGGCGCACCGTCTGCAGAACTGACAGATTGTAACATTTTGTGTTTGTTAAAGTCATTCGGCTGCAGCGGCCATTTTAAATAGAGTTGGCTTTAACGGTTATTCAGATGGATGTTTACATCTAATGATTATTTCCTCCACAAAAATCATAAAATTATTCTGTGGTCCATCAAAGTTTTCACTGATGAACAGAGTTAACTTTAAAACGAGTAAAGACAACAGTTCAAGAATAAAGTAGCACAGTATGTTAGAGTCTAGAACATGTCCAGTAGTCCCTCGTTACTTCATGGTTTGTATTTCACGGACTCGCTCTATCACGGTTTTTCAAATGAAGATTGGACATGACACACAACTGGCAGATTGATGGATGAGCCGCACAATCGGCATGGAATTTTTTATTTAAAATAAATTATTTAAAATTATGTAGCACCTGCTGCACCTGTGTGCAGCACACACCTCCTTCCTCCTCTGTCATCTCCATTCTGCGGCAGAGAAGTGGGCGTGGCTAAGAGTGCAGCTGTGGCAGAAAGCTGAGCTCATGACATGCTGTGCTCTTTGAGAGTGTTTAGAAACATTGTTTAGAATGTTGCAAGAGCGTGGGAAGGGTTTAAAATGCCTTTATATATATATTTACTGTACATATGTACATAATGAATTCTGTAGTGCACGGGGAGCCAATGAAGGGACGCCAGGATGGGAGGAATATACTCGCACCTACGGGCCAGAGTTAACAGGCGAGCAGCAGAGTTCTGCAAAAGCTAGACGGGCAAGAAAGAGGTTAACTCCAAAAGAAAGTGTGACTGTACATCCAATGAATATTTTCTGCAAGTTCAATTTCATTGTGCCCAGATATTTTGACGACACACACACACACACACACACACACACAGACACTCAAAGTCATATTCATCCGCTATTGCATTTCGGCGGCCGGTGATAATTATTAAATGTTGCCATTTAAAATCGTAGTAATTTTCAGATGTGGCCAAGTTACAACTGAAAATGAATCGTCCTGCTGTAAAAGCTAATTGATTGTGTGGCATATTTATTTAAAACCTTGTCTTTTGAGACTAATAGCAACATTAATTCAACCTTTATTTATACAGGTTAGTCTCACTGAGTCACAAGGACTCATCGACAAGAGAGACCTGTTTTAGACAGTCCACACATAAGGTACAGACAACAATAAACAGACATAAAATGCATGTAAAATAAAAAAATACAAGTAGTGTTATAAAACAAAATAAAGTCAAGCTACATTATAAAACAATAAGATACTAAAAACAGGAACTTAACAGATTCTTAAAGCCACTTAGAGAGGTCAAGGTCGAGAGCTTCAGATCTTTTTGTAAGATATTCCAGGAAACAGGAGCGGAGTAGGAGAAGGCCCTTTTGCCAAGTTCAGTCCGCACTGAGGGAACACTGCAGGTAATAATGTCCTGAGAGCGCACGCTGTAGCTGCACTCACGCAGAGACATGTAGGAGGAGATGTATGAAGGCAGCAGACCAAGAAGTGATTTAAAGATGAAAATGTACCAGGAGAGAGTCTGCGTGAAGTTAATGATGACCAGTTAACCAGTGAATACAGGGTGCAGTGGTGGGTACGATAATCACAGCCAGTTATGAATCTTAGTGCACCATGATAGACAGCATCCAACATCTGCAGGGTTCTTGTAGCGTTCGTGTAAATAATGTCACTGTAATCAATGGAGGGAAGGAAAGTCACAGTTACAAGGCATTTCCTAACATTCAGGGTTAGACAGGATCTGTTTCTGAAAAAGAAACCCAGTTTAACTTTCAGTTTCATCAAGTTTTCGACGTGAGGCTTAAAACAAGAGCTGTGCATCGACAAAGATACCCAAGTATTTATAAGAATCAACTCAACAGGAACACCATTCAAAGATAATATAGAAGGAAGAACTGCTGGTACTGACTTCCTGTTTGAAAACAACATCCCTTTGGTTATATCAGCATTTAGTACAAGTTTGAAACGGAACAAATCTGACTGGATGATGTCGAATGTAGACTGGAAAAGCTGGAAAACTTTAGCAACTGTTCTAGCTCAACAATAAACAACTGTGTTGTCGCCATACAAATGCAAGGATGCATCAGGGATGCTCTGACCTACATAGATTGTAAAGAGAGTGGGTCTTAACCCTCTATGGCATGCTATTGCCCTCAGGCAACAAACCACTATTTTGGCCCACACAACGCCGCTTTAAATGTTTTAAAAGTAAAACATCACGTTAAAAGTCTGATGATAAATCTGTGACCAATGAAATTTGAGCTGGGCGTGGCTTTGACCTTTCATCTTGGGGTGAAACAGTCCTTTTTGTGACAACAGCCCACTTGGACACACTGCTTGCAGAAGGTAAGATAAATTTAACTTTTTAGCATGTTTAAATTTAAATAACTTTGTATAAATAATATCTGTGATGTGCATGAATAAGTGAAAAAGCATATTGGATTGAGTAAAGACACTTTTTGTCTTCATTTATATACTAAAATGGCAGTTTTTCATTTGTTGCCTCAGGGCAACGCTGTGCAGTTAGACCACTTTTGTGTCAACTATAACATGCTTATGTATGGAGATGTGTAGGGATGCATAGTTATCAACATAATCTTTTTTTTTTTTTGCTGTACTATCTACTATTACTCACAGGAAATTGATTCAAGAACATGTTATGGGTGTAAGGAACATGATCAAGTGGTTAGGCTCATTCCTTCTGACAGTGAGGACAGTGAACTTGAGGAGAGTGACAGTGAGGAAGAGTGGACTCCAGAATCAGGTATGGAATGAACATGTGTGTGCGTGTGTTTGTGTATGTGTGTGTGTGTGTGTGGGTGAGGGGGGGCAAATTTTCTGATTGATATATTATAAGGACCCCCCCAAGCTCCCCAAACTAGGGAGAAATATTTTTTTCCTCATAAAATAAAATGCCATGCTGACTGACTCTTGTGGTACACCGTTGTTGACGTTGCAAGAACCATTATGTTGAACACGTTGCTTACGGCCTGAGAAATAATTAGAAAACCAACTAATGGTGTGTTCAGAGAAACATATCAGAGAGCTTATGACACAAGATGTCATGGTCCACAGTGTCAGAAGCTTTAGACAGGTCTGAATAAATTGCAGCACAGTAGTCGTTAGCATCCAGTGCTTCAACAACATCATTAAAAACCTTCAACGAAGCACTCATTTAACATTTTAACATACATTTATTTCAAGGTATTCTACTTTTTAATCAAATAAATGTAACCTAGAGCCATTTAACTGCTTTGGTTCTGTTTTTTCTTTCTTGTGATTTGCCATCATTTTGAAGAGAGCATATCTTGAGAAAATGACTTTCAAGTTTTTATTTTTTTTTAAAATCCCGCCACAGCTGTGCAATCATTTAGACAGGATAAACAATTAGACTGATGTAACTGTAATCATTGGTAGTGACAAGGAAACGAACACAAAAGCGAGACACGCATGCGGGCACGAAGAAGTGCGGGGAGGTAGAGTTTATATGTGCCAGAGCCGGCAGGAAGGATGCAGGTCCACAATGGCTCTTCTGCCAGGGTGACAGAGGAGTAGGAAGAGCATCGTGAAAAGACAGGAAACACGAGGAGCCACGGGGTCAGACGGCACACAAAGCTCAGACTGGAATATTTGACATAGCTTCCCATTTGTCCAATAAAGACATTGTAACTCAGCTTGGTCTGCAGGTCTGAAACTGCAGTGAAAAGAGGAGAAAGGTCGTGTTTTGTCTGACAAAATGTACCATTGAGTCAGAGGTGATGGTGTTGTGCTGCCTGCAGATGATACCAGAGGGTTTTATAGGAATGTCAAGAACGCCCGCTTTAATGTAACCCTGTTTGTTTGTGCATTATTGCTGAGTTTGTGTTGTGTGTGGGTGTAGAGAATAAACCCGAGGAAAAGCGTTTGAGCCGTAAACGCTCTGTTTAAAACAATCAATATCCCCTCTGATTTATCCAAGGTAGAAAGTGCATGAAGTGTTGGGTCTGATTTGTCTGTGTGTGTGTTATGGTGTGTGTGCATGTGTGTGTGTGTGTGTGTGTGTGTGTGTGTGTGTCTCTTCTCATTC
>NW_023620191.1:0-7278 GCF_014905685.2 Nematolebias whitei
GTGTGTGGAGTGGCCCTTATGGCCATGAGGACCAGAGGGAGTTTCACGTCCCAGTCCTTGTGGTTTGCGGCTACGTATTTTTTCAAAATACTCACCACAGTCCTGTTTGCTCTCTCAACCTGCCTGAAGCCTGTGGATGGTAGCCAATATGGAAGTTGGCTTTGACGCCTAGCGTCTTCCACAGTTCTTTCATTACTTCACCTGTGAAGTGCGTACCTTGGTCTGAGTTCACCCTGAGGGGAAGTCCAAACCTTGAAAATACATGATTCATTAATAACATAGCAGTAGTTTGTGCTGTGTCATTAGGGGCTGGTAGACATTCTACCCATTTGGTAAACGCGCAGGTTACCGTGAGAAAATATTTATTTCCTCTAGAGCTCTTAGTGAGTGGTCCGACCCAGTCAATCTGGAAGTCCGACCATGGAAATGCAATGCCTCTACTATGCAGTGGTGCCCTGTGGAGTGGTCTGGATGGCTGAAACTGGCCACAGACCAGGCACCCTTTTATGTAGTCTTTGACATCCTTCTTCATTCCAGGCCAATAAGCAATCTGTTTTAATGCTTTCAGCGTGGCATTGTCACCCTTGTGTCCTGCGGACGGAAGGTCATGTGCATGAACTAACATCACCCCCCTATGATCATGGGGGACCACGAACACGGGTGAGGACGTCCGTCCATGAGCAAAAGTTAGGATGCCCTTAAGTAGTTTTAACTGTTTGCGCAGCTGAAAGAGGACTTTAAGGTCTGGATTGGAATCCAGTTCGCCTTTCGATGGAGTGTATTTGTCTGGGTCAGTCAGATACAGTATCATCGAGTTAATTGCAGGATCCAACTTCTGAAGTTGGATGATGTCTGGGTCAGTCAGTATCGGGCGTACAGAAACTGTGTTATCAGCAGGTTTAGCTGCAACTTGTGCACGTGTGACTGCCATTACCTCAGCTGTAGATTGTGTCGACTGAGTGTTGAGTAGCCAGGAGGGGTCAAAGGACCACGTGGGCCCGTCAACGGCTCCTCCCTTGGCTAGGGAGTCTGCAAGGTCATTGTAGTGCTTGTCATTGCCTGGGACTCTTGAATGTCCTGGAACTTTCTTCCAGAAGATTTGTAGATCATGTGATGTCACCAAGTGATCACATGTCATGAAAAGCTCTTTGTGTTTGACCACCTTTTTGTTACTTGTGAGAAAACCGTTCTGTTTCCACAGAGCGAGATGACAAAAGAAACTAAGTCGAGCATATTTAGAGTCAGTGCAGATGACTAGCGTCTGGATGGAGCGTTCCACTGCCATCTGTAGGCCTATTAGGATTCCTGCTATCTCAGCGTACTGAGAAGACTGAGAGCCTAATTTATAGCCAAATGTGACCTGTTCTTGGCCTTGGAGGAGGACTCCTCCAACACCTGCTTTGCAGATTTTCTCGTGGTGGAATGAGCATCCATCCACGTACAATGTCGCCATATCTTTACAGATATTGCTATCAAAGAAGTGGTGATTTGGGTCCTCAGCTACTGAGGGTTTGCTCACAACCGGCTGTTGGGTGGCTGGTACATCCTGTGTACATTCTTGGCAGATTGCCAAATCAGTGCCCAAGTGTGACTTCTTATTTTGACCGTAGCAGATGTCTAGGTTAAAACTTTGAAGTGCCATAAGCCATGTGGCTACACGTGAGTTCGTCACCACACCATCTCTGATGCGTTGGCTGTTTAGAAACGTTACTGGCTGGTGTTGTGTTTCAACAATAATCCTCTGTCCACCAATATAGCAGGAGAAATGTTTCACTGCCCACACAGTGGTCAATAGAGCCTTCTCACAGTCTGAATACCTTAGTTCAGGGCCTGCCATTGTTTTGCTGGCGTAGGCCACAACACGCTTGTCTTTGTCGTGTATTTGGTACAGACCTGCACTTATGCAGTGAGTTGAGAAGCCCACTTCCAAGTAAAACTCTTTGTTGTAGTCTGGGTAGACTAGACATGGGGCTAACTTGAGCCTGTCTTTAAGAGCGTTCATTGCCTGCTGCTGTGTATCAGTCCAGACAAATGGGACGTCTTTCTTTAAGAGTTCAGTCAGTGGCTTTGCGAGGTCCGCATAATGCTCTATGAACTGGCGTGAGTAATTACACACTCCCAGAAAACTCTGTAGTTCTTTGAGATTGGTGGGGACTTTGAAGTTGTCTAGGCCTTGGGTGCGAGTCAATTGTGGTTGTACTCCGTCCGGACCTACTAGGAGGCCAACGTAGTCCACCTTGGTTCTGCACCACTGGCACTTTGACAGTGAGATTTTAGCACCAGCAGTTGTTAGCTGATTTAGGACGTGGTCGATCTCAGCCAAATGAGAGTCCAGTGTTGGCTGCCTCAAAAGGATGTCGTCCACGTAGATCAGTGTCCCACGCTCGTGGGCGTCTGGACATGCTTTGTTCAAAAAGATGTTGAACTCTGCAGGTGAGTTAGCGTAGCCAAAGGGACACCTGGTAAAGGTGTATTGTCGGCTGCCAAAAGTGAAAGCTAGATTGTGTTGGTCCTCAGCACGCACAGGGATGGTCCAAAAACCAGAGGCGACGTCGAGGGTAGAGAAGTACTTACCGTCGGTGACCTTTGGCAGTTCCTGTTGGAGCTGAGTCATTGGCCACCTGGATAAGGGGACTTGTTTATTTAGCTTTCTGTAGTCTATGGTAAGTCTCCACATACCATTTGGTTTTAAAACTGGCCATAAAGGTGCAGAGTAGGTGCTATTACATTGTCTGATTAAACCTTTGACCAAAAGGTCATCAACAATCTCCTGGACAGGCTGATGTACTGCCAGAGGGATCTTGTATTGTCTGACAAATGTTGGTGGTGCATTGGGTGGGGTTGGGATGCTCACTGTGTGGAGTGAGGTCAACCCACAATCTGTTGAGTCAGTTGAAAATGACTTTTCATATTTTAAAAGAACTTGGCGAAGTTTGTCCCTTTCTTCATCAGATGTCAGAGCGTCGGCTTGGGCGACCACCTGCTCAATCTGTGATGAGACTGAAAAGGGTTCTTGCTCCTTGGGGAGCTCCAACGAATCCCTTTCTGAGTCGTCGGACCTGTCTATGGGTAAGACACCATAGGTTTGAGGTCCTTGGTCGACGTCATCGGTTGAGAAAAGAGCTATGGCCTGTGTTGGTTTTGTGAACCATACTGGCCCAGCTTCTTGACTTGGTACCAGGTTATCTGGGAGTCCTCCCAGAAATGGAATGCCTAGTTCAAAATCATAAAAATCAGTGGAAATCAACCATCCTAGCATAGTGTTTTTTGGGATCATCACCTCATCCGTGCCTGTGTTACACACAGCAACAGATGTGGTCCTGGAGTCAAGGCTCACTTGGTTCGTGGCTTCCACGGACAGTCCCAAGTTGAAAAACGCAGGAGAAGGTTGAAAATATGCCTGTTTATGGCTAATAGCTTGTCCAGCTACGATGTGGATTCGCACCATTAGGTTAATCACCTGAGGTGGTACTGTGGTGGTTTGGTTGCTGGCAACCTGGCAGGCCTCTGGAATGGTCTGCCCAGCCTTAAGGTTTGCTGTGTCTAGCACAGGAGGATCCTTTGTGGCTGGTTTTAGGGACCACAGCACCTTGTTGATGGTGTCCACATGGACACCCAACCTTACCAAAATGTCAGAGCCTATGTAGGTTGCATGTGGTAAGTTTTGGATCACGAGAAACGGGTGAACCAGTTCTCGTTGGTTCCAGTTTAGTTTTAGGTTAATGACTCCTTCCGCGGTCATCACCTGTGAACTATTGGGAACTAATGGAAAGCGGAAAGCTTTTTTAATTAGTTCTAGACCCACATGTTTGTGAACCAAGGTTTCATAGAAAGCTCGGTTAATTGCTGATTTATCTGTCCACAGAGACAGAGCAACATCGTTGGTGTGGGATCCTTGGATCTCTACACCTTTAACTACCAGTGGTAGGTAGTGTTTGGTGGACTCTGACTGCTACAGCTCACAGAGGAGGCTTTCTTGTTGGGTCAGAGTTTGGACCACCGGGTGGGTCTCTTTGGTTTCACATGATTTCAGAGGAATACTCACCGGGCTCGTGTCCTCGGCTGAGGAGTCCTTTGCGCCTTCCGCGGTACCTGCTGTTAGGCAGTCTGTGTTACACTCAGGAGGCATTTCTATTGGCAGTGGTTTGCTCACCTTGGCCCACATCGTTTGATCACCATAATCTATAATCGCGTCGAAGCGATTTATAAAATCCTGGCCAACCAAAAATGGGAATGAGTCAACACTAGACACGTGTACCGGGTGGTATAGTGTCATTCTGTCAATCTGCATGTGAACCATTGCCATAGCTGTCAGGGTTGTCCTCTTCTCTGAGAGACCCTGCATTTCTATAGCACATTCTGTGAGAGGTATTACCCTGTTAACACTGCTAGCGGCTGTCCTCAGCTCCTCGAACAGTTTAGCTGACATAATTGTTATGTCCGCCCCACCGTCCAGTAGTGCTTCATGTGTGAGGACCCCTTCGAGCGTTACTGACAGGTACGCCTTCTTGGCGACCCCCCTTCTGATAAAGTTACACAGAAACCTCTTAGGTTTTTTCTGACGTTTCTTCACACGCTCAGACTTGTCTGTGTAATCCTGGTTTGTCTGATCCGTCAGCACAGCAGTAGCTGTTTCTGAGTGTTCAGCTTGCGATGACTCGTCATCGTTTGTGTGTGAGTTCACCCCCCCTTCTTCCGATGTGGGGTTGTTGGAGGCCACAACAACAATGTCTTGGTGTGTACCACCGACATCTGTGACGTTGTCATTCGCGCCCTCAGATTTAATAGCGATTACATCGCTAAATAGTGCTCCAGGTTGGTTTCCCGTGTCAGTGTGTTTCAAAGTTTCTAACAACCTGCGTAGTTTCTCTGTCTCTTCCGAGCTCAGAGGTGTAGGGCCTTGTTTCTGGAACCTTTGTGATTTTTTCGCCTCGGGTCGTTTTGTCCAAGGTGGAGGAGGGATAGGTACGTCATTTGGGGGTTCCTTTTCGGATTTCCCCTGATAATATGGGTCCTCTTGGTTCCCATATCTCTTTGTCCTACGCACACCCCACTTACGATAATCACGTTCATCCTCTGGGATTAAATTCAATCTCTTCAGATCTTTTTTGTCCCAGCGTGCACCTTCATGACGCGGTTTGTTAGTTTGAAAAGACTGCTTTTTCTTGCCTTTTTTAGGAGGGGGAGGCGACATGCGCCGTCCTTCCAGTTCTAGCGAATGGGGTTTAACCTTTACACCAGGAAACACCTCTATGGGCGTCTTAACATGAGAACATGCCTCAAACACATTCATAGCACACTGTTTAATCTCATTGATGGACTTTTCTTTGAAATTAGCCATCATTTGTACTGACGTTTTAATGTCAGTGTGGAGGTTTTTGCTGAAAACAAATTTAAAACCCTCTTCCTCCTCCATGCCGGTTTCATTCCTGTAACCAAAATAAGCTTGGAAGATTCTTTTGTAATAAACCTTTGGATGTTCATGCTTCCCTTGCGTGACCTTGTCTGCAGCTGGGAAGCCACCAGGCCCCGTGTAGGGGTCGTACTCTCTGATCAAAGCTTCACACAGAAGGTTGTAATCCCTTCTCGTGGCATCAGGTTGACGCTCGATGAAGGTGAACACCTCTCTGTCCGAAGTGAGCCTTATCAGACTGATTTTATCCTCAACAGTAGCATTAGGATAACCACTCAGTCTGAAATCTAGGTCATTGAGATACGCCTTCGTACCAGTAGAACCCATAGGCCCAGGAATAAAGCGTTGAACATATTTTGAGATTTTTTGCAAATCCGAAATTGGGAGCAAAGGCTGTATTATCGGTATCGTAGGAACCAAAATGTCACGTGGAGGTGTGTCGCTAGACACATGTGGATGTTGTAGATGAACAGATGCTCAGATATATTCATCATTTAACACGGATTCCTCATTTTTCTGGACTGAATAAAACGTGCATTGAATTTAAGGAAATGCAAACGTGAGACGTCATTTATATTTGACCCATCAAAATGAATGCGGTCATTTATTTACAGAATCAAAATTTAACATCAAACATTTACATTAATTTGGCAAATTATGAAAATAACAACATAAGCAATCAATCAGGAAAAATCATACGGCCATGATTTTTCCGTTGCTTCACCACAGACATTTATGAAAACTGTACAATTATGATCTTTTACCCACATGAATGTGGGTGAGCATTTTACACAGACATTTCTAAAATATCTGGAAGAATTTCTACTTGATAGAAAAGTTTAAAGATGGAAAGAAGTTTAGAGGGAGTAAGATGGTGTGTGAGGGGTGAAATGTGTTCACCAGAATCGACACTCTCCGGCTTTCTTCAGCTTTTCCTTACAGTACACTTAGGTGATGAAATCGGCTCCTTTACCTGGAGATGTCTCAGGTGAGATTCCGTTTAACGCACCCTTTCAGCGTCTCAGTAGGATGCTGTTACTCGTCCGAAGTAATGGCGAGGCTCTGTTCGACACATATTCACCTCAGTGGAAAATGTTATAATCCCATGGAACGCGGAAGAGCTCTGTTGTCAGGATCATCCCGTCTCTCACAGAACTGGTTGGACTGTGTATCCAGCAGAACTCCAACAGCACTCCATCAGAACTTCAACAGAACCAAGACCGAGTAGACCAGGAAGTACTGACATTTTAAAGAGCTGTTTCCCGGTTCACTTTTGGGATTTGTTCATTGGTCAGAAACGACCAGACGGGGTGTGTTTTGTGACGTAAGAGGTTAGAGACAGCGAGAATTGTTATGAAACAGATCAGAAATGTTCTCACAGACAGAGAGAGTTTTGTTTTGTCGCTGTTTCAGCAACAGGTGCCAAAACTTCTCTATTTACGTCTGAGAGGATTTTAAAAACATGACAGTTTTAACATAACAACTTGTTTTGCGTTTTATTCCAACCTTGGACCAACTTACACTTGCTCATTCAAAAGCAGAAATCAGAAAAGGCATAATTACTCTGTAACAGCTTTGACATGAGAATAAAAATCATTACACAGTTAATAAAATTGATTAGTTCACTGCCACATCTAAAATGGTTTGAACTAAGACACTTTGATTATCAACATTTGTAAAATAGTAATGATAATAAAAAGAGAGTGTTCTTTTCACTTGAATCTTCAAGAAAGAAAGTCTCAGGATGGGTGAACCTGTATTTCTGAGTTCAAATGAATGAAATGACAGTTCCTGTCCCACAAGGTTCTAAAGGTCAAGAGTTTTGACCTTAGACTTAGTTTTTGACATGGGCCTAGTCCACTACA
>NW_023620192.1:0-816 GCF_014905685.2 Nematolebias whitei
AAACAACGAACTTTGGGGCGGATAGAGTGAGTCGATTTACGCCAACAATTTGGAGGTCCCACCGAGATTGGTTTGATACGGACAGGAAGGGACAGCAGAGTCCAGAACACTGACCTGTGGCCACAACTCTTCAAACAAAGGTAAGCAGATACCTGTTTAAACAAAATCTGTGATTGGGCTTTTTATAGGCAAATTTCTCAGTGTGTTGGACTCCCATTAAATAGAGGATTATTATGTTGTAGGTTCGGATCCGCGATAGTGAATAAGTAATAAAACCAGTCCCAGATAAATCACGCAGTAGTCGAGCCCACCAGAGATCGACGGGTCTCTGGACCAGAGGGGGTGGGGTTGTAGGATAAATCATTTATTCGCCGTCATCCCTGTAACTCTGAGACTAAGTTGAACTGTAAACTTGTTAGGTTGGTGTCTAACTGAAAACAGTGTTAATTTAAACTTACTTAAAAATTGGAAGTTCATTAAGTAAGTGCGGGACTGGGTGAGATAAAAACGTAAAAGCGCTAATACGTGAAGGCAGACGATCGATAAACCAACGATAAATAATAATAATAATAATAATGATAATATAAAAATAATAATTAGTTCTTTAATATAATAAAATACAGTCACAGACTACTTATAAAATACCTTTCCTGCACAAAAAAAGGGGTCAACACACATTTCATCTAAAAAAAAAAAAAAAAAAAAAACTACAATCAAGTTGTATTGTGGGAAGCAGCCACTGTTGAATTTTTCTGGCGTCAGAGTTTCGCGTGAATGAGGTGAAGTGGTCAGTCTTGTGTTGTTTGTCTAAGTGTT
>NW_023620192.1:916-7277 GCF_014905685.2 Nematolebias whitei
CTGAGAGTGATTGAGATAAGGAAAAGAGTTCCTGAACTGGTTCCTGTGACAATAAAATACCTAGGTGTGGTGTGTGAAAGTGAATTCCTTTCAGAGAATGCAGAAGGAATTGGATGTCGAAATGGCAGAGCAGTGTAGACAGAAATACGGAAATGAGGACTTTAAATCGTTAAAAGAGCAACTAACAATTTTAACACAGGCCATAACGATGTCAGGACAGGATAAGAAACAGGAGAAAGCTCTCGTAAAAAAATTAGAAGAGATAAGTGACAAACGAGGCAAAGCAGACGTTATAACTCAGATGTGGGAAAAAATAAAATAGTGTAAAGACGAGGAAGAGCATTTTGACAAACAAAAGAAAGAGGCCAACGCCCTACAGAAGGGGAAATACAGGAAGTTGAAAGTGGCAGCTGAAAGTGAGAAAAAGGAATGGTTGAAACTGGTGTTGATAGCTCAGGGTGTGTCACATCTGATGTTGAGTGAGAAGAGTGAACAACCAGGCAGCTTAACACCTCCTCCTTACACCCACAGCAGCATTCCATCTGCCCCTCCTGTTAAAAACATGTATCCGGTATATCACGTGAGGGGGGGAAAAATAGAGATAGAGGGAGCCCCTCCTTCACTAGACAGAATGGAAACCAGAGCCCAGGACAACCTGACCGTAACAGATGAGACAGGATCAGTGAGCTCCTCCGGTTTTAGAGACTTTATTAAAGTACACACATTACAGAAAGCTGCAGACAACTACTCAGCACCTCTCAACACACAGGCATCGTTGCCTCGCCCGCAGGCACCTGAACTACTCTCATTCACAGGGGTGGGGCAGAGACAGGCTCTTCTGGAAGCCCCGGGCTGGAGAAACAGACCTGTGTTGACTGACTCACTGACAGGTTCTTCAAAAATTCCTTTCTATACTGAATCCCCACTCAGGATCTCTTCAGACATCATGGCTACTCTTCAGCCTCCACCCAGTACATCCCTCTCACTGACCGCATCACCCAGTACATCCCTGCCTTCAGAACATGAGGAAACTAAAGGGTTTCACCAACTTGACTACCCCTCCCTGCCGAGCAACAGCTTTCCTCTGCTCCAGACGGGTGCGCAGATCAGATACAAACCCTTTGCACTTGGTGACATTCAGGCTTTGGTTGAAAAACTGCCCCCACTGACTGAAGGGGGTAGTAAGTGGTTAAATGCAGTTGATAGCCTTACCAAAGGTATCACACTAGCGGTAGGAGATGTGAGAGCCTTGTTGGGAAGATGTGTAATGTCCACTAGGATGGATGAATTGGAACGGGCAGCAGGTTGGAATTATACGGTCCTCGATTCAGAGCCCATGACAAATCATCTCCATAGATTTGCAGGAGCCCTTAGAGAGGCCTATCCACTCCCTGAGGGAGCGGGTGTACCCAAGTTTCTCTGGAAACCGGGACAGAACCCCATAGCGTACCTTGATCAGTGTAAACAGGAGTGGCATGACAGAACTCACTGTCATGGCCAGGGACAAAGTCAGAGATATTTTTTCAGACAAGCAATCCTTGATGGTGTCCCAACAGCTGTGAGTAAAGCCATGAAGACAAACCCAGACCTTCCCACTGCTGATGCAGGCCAGTGGGAACGTCATCTTATCCACCACTTGCAGGCTGCTGCAGATGATGATGTTAAAAGCTCTGCAGAATTAAAAGACATGCAGGCTCAGCTACTTAAACTGCAACTTAAGCAGGCAAGAGATGTGGTACAGGCCGCCAAAGGGCCAAAACAATTAGTAGCTGTGAGTGAACCTACACACAACGCTCCACAATATACAGCTGCTCCACAACCCAGTGCCTATTCTCGGGGTCAGGTCAGGGGACAGTGGAGGAGAGGAGGTGGAGCTCGGGGCAGGGACCATAACCGAGGTTACATACAGGGAGGCAGAGCACAAGATGTCTGTCATTACTGTCAGAAGCCTGGACATTGGGCACGTGACTGTTACCACAAACAAGCTCAAGCAAACAGAGGAGGAGGACGTGGGTACACAGTACCCAACCCTCAGATGGCACCAGCAGGACAACACCCAGGCATGGAATATGTACCTTCAGACGCTGGATCTGGTAGTTATTACCAACAATGACACACCCCACAGAGAAATCAGGCCATAGGGGGAGGAGCAGACCCTATGGTACGAATAAAGGTCCTGAACAAAGACTTATCATTCCTGGTGGACACAGGGGCCACATTTTCAACTCTGAATGATCAAGACTTTTTGCAACATGCCACATTGAACACAGTTTCAGTGGTTGGATTCTCTGGGGTACAACAAAAACTGCCATTAACCGAACCCCTCCTGATTACAGCAGGTCCACAGTCGTTGACTCATCCCTTTGTTTTGTCTAAGGATGTGCCAGTTAACTTACTGGGTAGAGACTTGTTGAAAAAGATGGGAGCGACCATCTTATGTGAACAGACTGGTTTGAGAGTTACTTTGCCAAATGGGACTACTTGGACTTGTTCTGCATCTACTTCCTCTTCAACATCACAATGTCTTCTTCAACCCGTACAGGAGGAAGTGGCTGACATCTAATGGGCACTACTGCAGCCTGAATGCACAGACCACACTGGCATTTACTCAGCCTACCTGTCTTGGAAGCCTTGGGTGGACGCACTGCGTCCCTATGTTCCTCCTCTCGATCCCCCACATGTTACTCTTTTTTATGACCGAGATTCTGATGATTGTTACAGGGAACATTTTGCTCAAAATCTACAAGACACTGATTGGTTACTAATTTCTGATAAACTAATTGTAGGGACTCAAGGTGTGGCTTCTCATGTCACCCTGTCTCCATCTCAGTTGGAATGGTATAGGATGTCATCTGAAGCATTACCACATGTTTCTCTTGCTCTTGCTCCCACACATCAGGCTAAAGATTTAGGACCTATGGTAAAATCAGTAATGACAGCCACTGATTGGCATCCCACACAGCTTCCATCAGTTGTTTTTTCACCATCAACAGACTGCTACATCATTGATGTAAAGACACAAGATGTAGGCAGATTAGAACATGAGCTGATATCTAGAGAACATGGTAGAGAAAAAACTGATCACTCTGACGTTCCCGGTATGTTGGCCACTCTCCCAACCACCCTCTGGTCCCAGGGTCCGGAAGATGTGGGTTTGGCTAAATGTGCACCCATCACATTTGAACTTCTTCAGAATGATCCTCTCTGGTTGTACCAATATGCTCATAAACCAGAGGCAGAACAGGGCCTGACAGACACAGTTCATGGTCTGTTAAATGCAGGAGTACTGGAGCACTCATACTCAGAATGGAACACACCTATTTTATCTGTTGAAAAAGTAGGCACAGGTAAATACAGAATGGTACAGGACCTTAGGTCAATCAATGCTATCCTTAAGACACCCACTTGCCCGGTTCAAAATCCTTATGTAGCATTGACACAGTTGCAACCTCAGCAAAAATGGTTTACATGCATTGACTTAGCAAATGCTTTCTTTTGTCTTCCCCTGTCAGAGGAAGTGCGAGACATCTTCTCTTTCACATTTAATGGTCAGCAGTACCGTTATACTCGTCTACCTCAGGGCTTTGCGCTTTCTCCTGGTCTGTTCAATCAAGTTTTGAAAGATATACTTGTCTCTCTTCCACTCCCACTTGGTACTACATTGTTGCAGTACGTAGATGATCTCTTAATTGCAACAGAAACATCACAGGATTGCCTTACAGCCACACAGGCTGTCCTACTTCATCTCCATGACGCGGGTTTCAAAGTCAGCAGATCTAAACTTCAAGCCGTTCGTACACAGGTCTCCTTCTTGGGTAGACTGGTCTCAGCGAGAGGCACAACCCTCTCCCCTGAACACAGAGCTTCAATCTTACATCATCCTAAACCCACAACAGTTCAGGATATGTTATCTTTTTTAGGCCTAACCGGGTACAGCAGGCATTACATCCCCGATTACAGTGAACTAACCACACCCCTTCACGATATGGTCAAAGAACAAGACATGAGAAAGTTAAAATCTAATCTGGTTTGGACGGTTGAAGCAGAACAGGCATTTATCGCCCTTAAACAACTCTTATCTAGAGCCACTGACTTGGCCCTGCCAGATTACACGCTACCCTTCCATCTTGATGTTTCTGAAGCAAAACATACCATTAATGGCGTTTTGTTTCAGAAAAAGGGGGGAGACAGACACGTCCTGATGTACGCTAGTGTGCTGATGGATGTTACTGAAAAGCGCCATCCGTCATGCACGCAGGTGGCAGTGGGATTGAGTAAGATTGTTTCCAAAACCGCACATATAGTGATGGGTCATCCACTACACATTTTGACATCACACAACATCGTGGCTTATGTCAACTCTGAACTTTTCACAATGACCTCCTTGAAACAAAGACGCATGAGTAACATTTTAGCCGCACCAAACTTATTATTCCTACATGAAGAGATAAACATGGCCGATGGAATGAACACAACACACACACATGACTGTGTACATAAGGTTTATAAAGAAGAGATTAGCTCATGTGGGAAGCAGACAAATGCTCAGGAATCTTCAACAATGGTGGCACCCTCATTTAAATGATATGATAACTGAACACATTGGAACCTGTAAAGTTTGCTTACAGTACAATATTCGACCAGCTGTTAAACTGGAACAAGGAACATTTCCACTCCTATTCAGGCCAGGACCGGAGATAATTATAGATTACGCTGACATGCTGGAACCTGTTAAAGGTTACAGATATGTGCTGATGTGTGTTGATACCCTCACAGGGTGGCCAGAAGCCATACCTGCAAGAAGAGAAGACAGCAAAACTGTTATTAAGTTTCTGATTAACCATTACATTCCCAGACACGGATTCCCTGAAAAAATCAGATCAGACAATGGAACTCACTTTAAAAACACAGACCTGCAGGCTGTGGAAAAAATGTTAGGCCTAAAACATGCGTTTGGGACCGTGTATCATCCTCAGTCACAAGGTAAAGTTGAAAGAATGAATCAGAACATAAAACAAAAATTAAGTAAAATCTGTGCACAGACTAAATTGAATTGGGTTGACGCATTACCAATTGCACTAATGACAGTAAGAACTTCTGTTAATAATGGAACTGGCTTTTCTCCCTATGAGTTAACCACAGGTCGACCTTTTCCTGGACCAAATGCGTGCTCACTGACCAGTGAGGAGGATCGTAAGATGGACCATAAGGTATACTTTCAAGAGTTAAAAGCATTGGTGTCTAACTTTACTCAGCAGGTACACAACAAGCGGAGTCCGACTGAGGAGCTAAAGGAACCAGCCCTCCCCACTGCGGAGTGGGTATTGCTGAGGGTTATTAAAAGGAAGTGGCAGGAGCCCCGGTGGAAGGGCCCCTTTCAGGTGACGGAGCGAACATCTCATGCAGTCCGCCTGAGAGGAAAGGGGGACACCTGGTACCATTGGAGTCAGTGTGCCCTAGTTCGAGAACCAGGAAGGAGTTAAGGATCTGTGCCAAGGAATCGAAAACTGGACTCTCACGTCTTGGTAGACCAAAGCAGCCGAGTATAGTTGCGTGCCGGCCCGGAAGGACTTTGTTGAAGGGGGCCACTCGGTGCTGGAATATTTACACATAGTACAGACACTTAGAATCGACAGAAACACTACATAATTAGAGTCTCACATTCCACGAAGAAAACTCAGAGACATAGGAGGATTCAATATCTCTGAGCACCCCAGGGGAATGCCCCTGAGTACGTGTGGCACATTCTGATGTCGTACTAATATTTTATTGACATTTTGATCTTTTTTAACCTTTTGAAGCATTTTTTGATAACAATTTTCATAGCAATAATTTTGTACTCTCTTTTTGTGTGTTCAAGGGAGACAACTGCCTTGCTGCTGGAGGAGGAATTGAAGTCTTATAAGTTCGTCATATATATTATGAGTTTTCGTTCGTACCACTAGCCTACACTTGCATTTATATTCTATATGTTCACTTGACATTTTGTATTGCATTTTATTCAGATTTTAAATTCTTCATTTTTATAAAAACTTTACTAATATACATCTTATTTTTACACTTAAAATATACATTTTATATTTTGTCCAAATCTGATTACTTGTGGTTGCTGTTGCATCCCTTGCCTGAGGTCACTGACAGTGCGCCTTATCACATCCACTTTAGAGAAGAGAGACCCAGAAATCACCCGTCAACTCCTCATGCGGAGAGGGTATGACCTTGAGGACTTTGAGATGGTTCCACGCCGCCGCAGATAGATTGCAGATTTTATTTTAAAGGTTTGGACCTCTGGTTAAGAGGTCCAAAGGGGGAATTGTTGTAAAATAAAATCTGTTTCTGCTTGTACAATTTCTAAAGCTTA
>NW_023620193.1:0-7276 GCF_014905685.2 Nematolebias whitei
GCATCGATGTTTGATCTGACACTTTGCCCTTTTGCCAGGGCTGGGTGTGGAAGGTTGTTGCTGAAGCAGTTTCTCCCTGCGTGCCTTCTTCTCACAATTAATTTGGTTATTTTTTTCTAAACTGTCATTTTGAACCCACTTCTCTTTTTTCTGAAAGAAAAACATTACTAAAATCTTTTAGAAAAACTTTTGCATATATCTTGAAACAGATTGTATGTTTTGCAAACTTTTGTTTAGTTTTGTTCATTTGGCAAAATGACCTGGATAATGCATCTCTCCCAAAACACTTCATGTATGCTTCAAAACAAAATATGTTTCATACAAATTGTCAGTAACCTCAAAATGCAAAGTCTCTTGAGTTGTGTTTCACATGGTGTTTTGAGAATGTCATCTCGGTTTCAAGAAATGAGCCAAACCAATTGAAAAATAAACGGTAAATCGACTTCAATTTGTTCAAAATGTGCACCAACGTGCCACCAAGAGATATAAGTTCAAAATATAACCAGTTGATTTCGCATCTGTTTGGAGTATTAGACGGACGTTTGTGTGAGTTCAGCTTATCTCTCCCCTGCTGATTCCTAAGGCAATGGCCACATTTACAAATGAAAGGATGCTAATTGGAGCCATCAGAGTTGTCCGGTTTGGAGCACTACTTTGACTAAGGCTGCGCTTTTTTGCGCAAGTGAACCTGGCTTCTAAATCCCCCGCTCCCTGGATTGGACATTGGAATGCAGTCTGGTGAGGTGGGTGTGTCTGAGTTACTTGTGTGCATATTTAAAACAAATGGCAGTTAATGGCCCGCAAATTGTTGAGGAGAAGGAGGGGGTTTGTCCTCAGGATCTTGAAAATCTAGTCACTCTAGTGCTAAGGGTCTTTTGACCCTTTTTCAGGACTTCTGGGGGGAGGTCTAAATTCCTGGGACTTCTAGTGTTAATTCAGTTCGCTGTTGGACTGTTAGATCTTTGAAAAGTCACGTTACTTGGCTGACAAGTTCTTTGTTGTTGTGTCAGTGGTGCTTGACTGACAACGTCTTTGAACCGTCTCATTGGTCAGTTTCACAGACCCAACTTCAGCGCCCACCTGAACACATCTGGTATCCGATCCAGCACTCAGCACTAGAGAGTCCTGATCAAAACTCAGATGGATGCTGTATGCATTTAAATACTAACTTCTGTGTTTTGTGGGCCTAGCCAGACTCATCTTCCCAATCCACAGGTCTGTCCTCTCAGGCCGCTGAGAAGGAAAAATAAACAATCCAATTATTAAAATCTGATTCAACATTCATCTGTTATCCACATTAATCATCTGTTAGCAAGTTCCACTCTGGAACTGCAGTGTTTACCTTCAACGGAGTCATTCCGGTGTCCTGGATTGTACAACAGATGTGTTAAACGCTCAATTACATAAGAGTGAAAACTTCCATTAAACACTGCACAATCTAAGTCTTTACCCCTACTGCATAAGATATTCCCTTCAAAACAATGTCTTCCATCTTGTAGAATATGTGTTTTGACTCACCACCTGACAGTGAAGTCCACTCTCAGGTCCACATTATCCATTTAGACCTTGTAAAGGTTTAGGCAGCATGATAATATGTAATCACTTCTTGTTATATAACAAATCTGCAAATCATTTCATCTCATACTATGCTGTTTCACTGTATCACAAAATACTTGTAATTCAAATCAATTAAGACTATGTATACCCTTCAAGACATCACAGAGTCCATTGTCACTGCACAAAAACGTCTACATGCACCTTTGTTCACAAAGTACAACTTCTTAAACTCACCATGTACACATCTCTGTTGTCCTTTTGCACTCCTAGGACCTGTGTGAAATCTCAAGTCATAAAGTTAAAGTCATGTCATTTACCCACTAGAATTGTTGTTGTCCCATAATTAACCTAGTTCCGGCAGCTCTTAGAAGGAAACAGCTCCTAAACGCTAAACATTTTCAATATGTGATAAACTCATGTGGACTGATTAATTTAACCCAAGTATTTCAATTTGAGTTTAGTTAAGACTGATTAATTTAATCCAAGTATTTCAACTCAAGTTTAGTTTCCTAATTTATTTGACCTAAGCATTTCAATTTGAGTTTAGTTAAGAGTTTCTTTGACCAGAAAAAATTTTTTCTTTGTTTTACGAGTGTCAAGGATTTTGTTTATTACTTATTTTTTATTCTGTCATATTTTAGTTGAATTTAAAACCTGATTTTATTGTCAATTCCAAGAAGTAATTTTGGCTAATTTGTTTACAATGTGTCATCCAGAAATGTTTAAACTTAATTTGACCTGTTTTTGATGTTTATTTGTTTTATTTGTCCTGCTTCCTTCGGCTTTACCCTTTTCAGAAGTCACCACAACAAATCATTCCTCTTAAGCCTTCGTCAGACCTACGCCTCACTTCCTCACCGTCAACTCTGATTGTACAGAAAATTGTTTAACCTTGCCTTCTTATCCCCGTTTATGTCTGGCATCAGACAGCTGTGGTATAATCAACTGCGTGCTCATATTATCTAATTCCGCCGCCTCTCTCCTACTGGTTTTGTTTTAAACAATGCATTACCTTTCCCCTAGTTTAAACAATGTATGAAGTTCCTCTCCCAACATTCAGTGACTGAAAATGGCGTTCTGATCTCCTCCTGCCACGATCACCCCTGTTGATGTACCACCTCCAAGCACCTCCTCCCTCTTTTAAGCTGTATTCAGCTTATTCCAACGTTTTTTTACTTCTACTGACGTATTTCTGTTAATTTCTGAACATCAAGCTCCTGTCAGCTAATGTTTGGAAGATTCAGATATTCCTACTAACATTACAGATACCATTATGGTTACCATTAGCTGTTTCATGCCAATATCAGCCAATTCCACCTTTATTTTAAATTAATCAAACTTTTACAGCCTAATTCAGGAACACCAAGCCCTACCCACTTACTTTTGGTATTTTAAGCTTATTTCTGCTTGTTTTAGCTATTGGTCTGCTGGTCTTTAGCTAATTGCCTCTTTTTCGTTTTGATACTTCCCATAATTTGTGCATGTTGTCTCTGATATTGATCCTGTAGATTTTCCACAGGCTTCACATGTTCCACATTTATGAGTTCCACACCTGATAACAACATTCACACACTCAGGCATTCAAATATTTTATTTTCATGCACTTCTGGCCACAATTGTAATAAAACAAATACAAGTCTGTGCTATGAAACAACCCAGAGTCCAGACTTGTCCTTGCCTTATACAACAGCGCCCCCTTGTGGTCAGGATATGGAAGCTCCACTCACCCACAGACATACACAGAAAAAAGAGAAAAGTAACCCTTCGCTTCTTTCCCACACACAGCTCACTCCCCCTTCTTCTGTCCTTTTACGCTATTGTTTCGTCTCTCTCAACGCCTCCGGCCTTGAAGCCGTTACACAACATAGAAAACACGGCGCAAACAAAAGTTATAACAACGTCCTAAAACTAATGCGATCCCTGATCACATGAAATTTGGGAAAACTACCTAAGTCCCAGACTTTTCACATTCCCCTTCGAACTAAACTATTAATTGAGCCCAATTTATGATGCAGTCGACACATCAAATGGAAGGCCCGCCCCGTAGCCTCCACTCTTGTCCCTGACACGAGTGAGCCTTAATCTCGTCAGATTTAAGGCTTTGATGGCCACTTCCGCTGAAGAAAAAGGGAAACGTGTCGCTCACGTCCGACGTGAACTCCCGGCAGGCCTCGCCTTCCTCTGGCCACAAGTGAAACTTGTGAAACTAACTAAAACACTACCTAAACGTCAAAGAAAGCGTTCGGCGCTTAACCTGTCTGAATATCGTAACCCACCTCGTCAGAATTAACACGAATCACTGGAAGTTAGCTTAAATAAAACCATCTTTATTTCCGGAGATGGTTGCATGCACACTAACAGAGGAATTTGAATTTAGTTTTAATTTGGTTTACGGCCGAATAGCCAGAACTCCGGACCTTAAGGTCCAAACAGTTAACCAGCTTACCTGAAATTAATGGGCCCAGTTCCTCTCTGTGTGTGCACCGCAAGCCACCTCGATCCAATTCAGTCTAGGCCGCGTCTCGCTGCACGTCGGGTCACCATTCTGTCGTGGCTGGTTACCACGTCGTGTTCAAAACAGCTGAGACGTCGCCCTCGGTATAAAAGATTTATTTGACAAACAGGGGTTACAGATATTCAGAGACAAACAATTACATTATTAAAATATATGCATATATTTTGGAGCATTAAAGAACAAACCGTCTCGGTGTGCGCCTCCCGGAAATGCTCAGTGGGCGTGTGTCATTTCCGGCCTTTTATCACAGTTTGAGAAGGCTAGCTTTCTGATTGGTTTAGCTTCTGTTGCTATGGTTACGACTCTAGCCCGCCCTCTCAAGGACGTTAATGTCTACATTTCAGATAAGAAGTTTTGGCTCACTGAAATCGGTTCTTTGTTTAAAGTTTAACTTGCTATTATACTTTAGGGATACAAAATGATTCGTGTCAATAATAACTATTAATTATTACCTACCTCATGGGTATGTGTTAATCAATGTCTGTTGAAGGCCTGGTGATTCTCTGCTTTAAGGCAGAAACATCTTGGTTTCCTTGTCTGCGTTTAAACTTTTAACACTCTGTTTATGTAACGTGATTATACCTTAGTGATACCAAATGATTTGAGATAAAGTTGTTTATTTCTAGGAATAATTAATAACTTAATTATTATCTAACTCATGTTTGCGTGTTCTTACTTGCTTTATTTATGTTAATCAGTCTGCTATCTGGCATGATTTGATTGCTTGTAATATATCAAATGTGAACTTGTAAAATTATCCTTAGCTAATATGAGATTATATTTAAAGGTCAACTAGTTAGAATTAGCAAACATTTTCTATAAATATAGTTCAACCCTGGAAAAAAGACACACACACACTTTGTATAACATGACATTTGAATGCTTGATAGGAAATAATAAAAGGTATAAAAATCTGAAATCCAACAATCCCTCTTTTGATCTCCCCATATTCATGGGAGATCACCCCTTTTTGGATTTGTCCATATGGAAGTGACCCAACTTACTACAACCTTCCATGGGTCCTGGACCAGACCCCTGGTTCAAACCCTTCAAAACCTGTAAAAAATACCAAATGCATAAACCTTTATAAAATTACAAAAAACTACAACACTCATAGTAAGAGATAAATGCATAAAACTCTACCCTAATACCAAAATTGACCTCATTTTAAACCATCTTTAAAATACCTCGTGGTATTTTCGAATGATGAAATGCCCAATTGAATGGAGTAAAATTTTGAATAGTTAAGAGCTTCCAATTGAATCCACGACCCTTCTCTGGTTATTTTTCAGAATGACTGAAAGGAAAGACTAGACACTCATATTAAACAGGAAAAGCCAACACCCTCAATTTAAACAGTACTATCTAGCAGGTCTTCGGCTCTTGAGCTTGCGGTGGGAGGCCTTGTTCGTCCACAAGGGTCCTTTGATGCTCGGCAGGATTCGGCCCGCGGAGATATCTTCATGTAAAGTCCTCAGAACCTTTATCAGTCTGATTAAACATTCTAAATGACGTGTGTGCATTGGGACAAAACTAAAATCAGTTTGACGCGTCTTCTGTTCTTCACGGTCAGGGCTGGTAATCTTCGTCCTTACCCGATCCACCTGACTGACTGACTTAGGCAGAGCGGAGACTTCTTCTCCAATGTTTGCTACTGCCTTTTTCCAACCAGAACAAAGGGGCAAAGAATGAGCTCCCACGAAGGTCCTGTCACCTCCTCCAGGTGTAGTGGGGAGCTGATGTTCCAGCAGATCAGCCTCAATCAGGTCCAGCAATCGATTCCGCTCCTCTCCAGGGGTGCACTGGTTGTGGTCGTAACAGGTGTCACTCTCCTTCTGGAGACCGATGGCATGTGATGTTCTCTCCACCACCTGGTGGGGTCCTGTCCCTCTTTTCAGCAGGACCCAGTCCGGTGTGATGGTTCGTAGTCAATCTCCTCGGTCAGAGATTCTCCCTCCTGATGAGAAAAGCTGGACACCAAAGCTTGCGAATTGTTAAACACCCTACATGGCCTTTTGCTTATATTATCTGTGGGATCCATGACCCATTTGTGGGCCTGGAAAAATGACTGTGGTTACTTCCTAGTGAGTAAAACCTGTTTCTTAATTATGGGACACCCTGATGGTCATTATTAAAACTGCTAGTGTGAACTCTTATTATAACATTACAGTGTAAAACAGAACTTGAAAAACTGAAATAAAATGCTATTTTTACATTCATCTATACACTTGAAACTGAAATGAGGAACCTACTGGACTTCTCCAGGGATACCTGTGTTCTCTCGTCTCGTCTTTCATCCTTCAAAGCCTTTGCAGTCAACAGGTCTACCTACAATTGGCAAAGTTAAACATACACAACAACACCTTGCAATAAGCAATCCCCCACGCCGGCCTCCCTCCTCCTGGAGCCTGTGGAAGTAACTTCATTAAATCGCTTGCGCCAACAGCATCAATCAAAATACAATATAACCTTAAAAGTTTAAACAACTGACATACAACACTGTGAGAAAAAAAATAATTTAATCTTCCCTCCAGGTACCTGTCTGTGCTAGAGAGGGGAAGAAAGAGCAAGGAAGAAAAAGAGAGAGTAAGAGGAAAAAATAAAAGAGAGAGAGAAGGAGAAAAAATGTGGTTAAAATACTTTGTTCATGAAACCTTTTATTAGCCCAATTAAACTATAAGTCCAGTCCAGTCCAGTCAAGTCAGTTGTGTTTAAAATTATCGAACCACCCCATTTACCCTTAACCTTTGCTCAAATCCACTTCAGGCTAGGGGCGTCCCCCTTTTCTGGAATCTGTACACATCACAACAAAGAAAGAAAAAATACTGTTGTTAAACCGATGTATACAATATACAAGTGCAATGTCGTATTGTAGGCTTCTGATTTATTCCACTTTTCAAATGTCAATGTGATTATCCTAAATGATCCTTTAAACGCGTCAGACTTACTACTGGCTTTTTTTTAAAATATAAAACCCTAAGAAGTTATTTTTGTATATTTTGTGATGATCTAATCATTGTATGAACTGTTTCCTGCTAAGAGCAGCCTTCACCTACCCCCTTTTTGAAACAGTTTTCTGTTTCAAATCTGAAGTATTACCTTCTGTAATCCACTAACACCCAGTTTGAGTATTAGTTTCAGAACTATAAAATATGGTATAGTTTTAATCTTTCCACTACTGTTATTCAACCCAGGTTTTGCAAA
>NW_023620194.1:0-7276 GCF_014905685.2 Nematolebias whitei
TTCAATTCAATTCAAAAATACTTTATTAATCCCAGTGGGAAATTAAATACAATAAAATAAACAAATTTAAAATTTAACAGATCATTGTAAACTTTGGTTTATTTACAGAATGATTTTAATTGCTGGATATCTGGCCCCTGAGCTGTTGGCTTTCAGAAACTGTGCCCCCTGAGCAGTTACATTGAATATCCTTGGTCTAAAATGTATTTATCTGCTATTGAAGGTGACCCTGTTTGTGTTTTAGCTAAATATCCCATGAAACACTGGACACATTTTAATAAAAACTTCAGAATGTAATAATATGCCTTTAATAATTAACAACTAATGAATTATTGACATCAATCCAATTCAAGATGGCCATCAAAGCTAATCAGTATTAGCCAACAAAAACTTTATTGTACCTCAGTCAATTTTTGACTGACTGAGAACAACATTAACTATTAGTGCAGAAAAACTTTTGATTGCAAACACATATGTGTGTAAGGATGGTACTTTTCTGTGGCCCGGTGTATCTGTTTCCCTCGTGCTCCCTCATTAGTTTCCATTGTTGCCACCTGTGTCTCGTCCCAGCTGTTTGTCATCATGTCTCGTCTTCTCCCGGTATTTAAGTCATCCTATTCTGTCTTGTCCTTTGTCGGGTCGTCTTCGTTGGGTACGCTTCCTTGAGTCTACTGAGTCTCTCCTTGTCTTCCTGGTTCCTCGAGTTCCCCGTGTCTCCTGAGTTCCCCGTGCCTCCTTCCTTGTTTATGTAAGTTTTGCTGCCCCGTCAGCTCGTTTATTTTGTACTTTTCATTTAACATTAAAGACTTATTTTTGTATATCTGCCGAGTTGAGTCCCTGTTCTGCACTCTGGGTTCGCTCCGACCCCAAATCCTAACAATGTGTGCATACAAAACTTCACAACTGCAGAGAATTTCACAGATCTGTGGGGGGTTGCACATGGAAGCTTCAAATCTGAGACCAGGATTCAGAAACCTTTGGTTTTAGAGAAAATGAGGGCTGTTGTTGTGTACACAAATGGCCACACAATACTAGAAAAGCTAAGGTTTCACACAAACATTACATTGTGTAAACAGGGCCTATGTCTGACATAAAAGGTAGTCGGGGGGATTATGAAGACCTCTATCTCAATATCAGACCATAGTAATCTAATTGGGAAAAATGTGCTAAATTAAAATAAAAAAACATCAACTTTCATCTGACCCATATCTTGAAGCAAGGTACACCCAACCAATGGAAAAGACCAAGATTAGCCCATTCAGAGACTCAGACAAAAAATCTAAAGAACTGCCTTGTTGAAAAATCATGTCATGCCCACAGCTGCCACAGTTACTTTTGCATTACCTGCTTGGTTTTTATGCAGAACTGCAAAAATAAAAGGCCCAAAAAGCAGATGCATGTTAAACAGGTATTAATATTGTATAGTTCTAATATGTCCAGGTGGAAGAAAATATTCAAATGCATCCATTCCCTCTTGTTCTGCTTTGGAGTGATTGAAGGAACTTGTGATTGGGTTTCCACGTTGCACTCCCATCTGCACATGCCAGCCTTTATCTACCTTGATATTAACATGGCTCTTTCATTAAAAACTCAACCCATTTTCTGGTTTATGGGTAAAATAAGATGCAGAATGAGACAATAAAGTGCATTTGTGTTTTAGCGGTTGCATTATGAATAAATGATTGTAAGTGCCTAGCTGTGCTGCATTCTTTTCAGGAAGATAATCACCGCCTGTAACACATTTTATGGTCTTAACGCACCTAAGCTCCATGTTCCTCTTCTATTATGTTGATGAATACTGAAAGAAGATCATGACTTTATAATATCCATGTGCATCTCAAGCAAAAACAAATGGGAATTATAAAAAAGGATGACAGTGGAAAATCGGGCATAATCAGTCTTTTTTTAATTATTCTTTTCAGCTTTTGTTTTGTTTTGTGTTTTGAGTGTTGTTTTTGTTTGTTTGTGTGTTTGTTTGTTTGTTTCTCTTTTCAAATTAAGGAGAAAAAAGAAGGTGGTTTTATTTTAAAAACCCAACAGAGCCGAGACAGGGAGGCTCTCTCAAGTTGAAGCTGCAAAACACACCCCAGTGTTATCTTTTCAGTTTTAGTTCTGCGTTTTGAGATTTTTGTGGTCAGAGCTTCAGGTGTCTGCCCAAGACTGTGGAGCACTTCTTGGTTAAACAGTTTTAGATACTAAATTAGAACTAAATGAGAAATGAAAAAAAAAAAGAAATTGTGTGATTAAAGTTCTAACTGAATGCATTCTGAGTGTTACATAAAATAATTTTACTTTGAGAATTTTTGCAGATGTTTAGGTCAAATCTGGAAATATTATGTGCAATCTGTCAGCAATCAAAAGAGGAACTGGTAATATTCTCTGCAACTACCACATTTACCACAGACATTTTTGTTTCCACTTGGGTGTGGCAGCCATCTTGAATTGTTGTGATCACAAAAAAAAAACAAAAAAAACATTTCTTTTAAGATTCATTAAACAGGCCAGACAAAGAGTGATTTCAAAAATTCCTATGGCTAGAAAGTAACAAGGAGCTCAGTGTCCCTTTTGTGCACATAGATTACCAGGGCCACACCCTGGAGCTAGGCCTTGAGGAGGGGCGCGTTGGTGAGAATCTGATGAACGAGTCTCTACCCATAGGGGCTCAGCCTATACTATCAGCATGGATTTGCCTTCCTGTGAGTCCACCACCTGTAGGAGGGTCATGTAAGTTGGGTGCATGACAATAAGGCAGTGGCTGAAGGCGGTGGCCTTTGAGCTCTGACCCTGACTTACCAAAGCAGGCTCTTGGGACAAGGAATTCAACTTCTCTGGTGGGGCAGGAGCCTGCGGTTGAGAGGTACCGACTATTTGGGCTCAGCTCAACACACAACATGGGCTCTGGAACCAATCTCCTTGAGAGTGGCTGAACCTTATTCCATTCAGGAGTTGTCCATGGTGAAAGACGGTGAGCTGGGGTGGGTCTACTCATTCCCCTGACTTGGTGCCTGTGTTGGAATTTTCCCTGGTAGAGGATAGCTACCCTGCACCTTTTGGTAGTTGAACGGGCTCTGACAGTTTTTTGTGCCTATACGCCAAACAGCAGTTCAGAGTATCCAGCCCTTTTGGAGTACTTAGCGGGGCTGCTGAAAGGTGATCTAGCTGGGGACTCCTTTATTCTGCTGGGGTACTTCAATGCCTATGTGTGTAATGACAGCGTGACCTGGAGGGGCATATTTGGGAGAAATATGAAACTCTGATCTGAACCCTACTGACGTACTGTTGTTGGACTTCTGTGCTAGTCAAAGTTTATCCATCATGATCACCATGTTTGAACATAAGGATTTTCATAAGTGCACTTGGCAGCAGGACACCCTAGGTCATAGATCAACAATTGACTTTGTAGTTGTGTCATCTGATTTGTGGCCATTTGTTTTGGACACTCAGGTGAAAAAAGTAGCTGAGCTGTCAACTGATCACTAACTGGTAGTGAGTTGGATAAGTAGCGGGGGAAGATGCTGGACAGATCCAGTAAATCCAAATGTATTGTGAGCATTTGCTGAGAATGCCTGCAGAAGAACCCATCAGAAAGATCTTCAACTCACACCTCTAGGAGAACTTTAACCACGTCCCAGCTGAGGTGGGGGACATCGAGTTCTGCGCCTCAGTTGTTGAGGTGGCTGCCTTGAGCTGTGGCCACAAGGTTGTTGGTGCTTTTTGAGGTGGCCATACTTGAACTCATTGGTGAAAATCCTGGATTAGGGAAGGTGTCTAGCTGAAGGAGTACTATCTGTCCTTGATGGTTGGCGGGATTCCAGAGGCAGCTGAGAATTACTGGAGGGCCAAACAGTCTGCAGCCTTGCATGTTGCTGAAGCAATAGCTCAGATGTGGGAGAAGTTCAGTGAGACCTTGGATAACGACTCTCAGTCAGCTCCGAGGAGATTCTGGCAAACCATCAGATGGCTGAGGAGGGTGCTCCACACATATGGGATTGGAGGCCTATGTCTACAGGCAGTTCCGACAGTAAGGATTGCAGACCTTCATGAGGATTAATCCTCACAAAGACATTGACCAAGACAACATCGCGGGGAAGTTGTGTGTGTGCCGAGGCATTGACATATATATTTAACTCCTCCCTGGCAACTGTTCCCACTTGCCTGAAGACTGCCACCATCATCCTAATTCCTAAGAGCTCTGCAGTGACTGGTCTGAATGACTACCGGCCAATAGCCCTCACCCCGATAGTCGCTAAATGCTTCAAAAGATTGGCCATGTCCCACATTAAAGCTACCATTGACATCAGTGAGGGCCCACACCAGTATGCATATGACAATAATCAATCAACAGAGGGTGCCAAATACTATGTACTGCTCTCACCCACCTGGAACAGAAGAACTCCTACATCCATGTGCTCTTTGTGGACTTCACATCCACCTTCAACACCATGATTCCCCATACCCTCATTGACAAACTACTCACACTAGGACTCTGACCCTTCCTATGCAACTGGGTCCTGGATTTCTAAACCAACAAACCATAGTCTGTGAGGATCCACAACTTCTCCTCCACCATAACCCTCAGCACTGGCTCCCCCTAGGGCTGTGTGTTGAGCCCCCTCCTGTTCATGCTGCTCACATATGACGGCACACCTACCCATCCAGGCTGTCATATTGTAAAGTACGTAGATAATACAGCAATGATGAGTCTGGCCACAGGCAGAAGGTGGAACACCTGGTGAGGTGGTGCAGGAAGAAAACCCTTGAAGTTCAAGTTTCTTTATTGACATTTGCATCACATGTAGTATGTTAAGTGGAACAAAATCATGTTCTTAAGGTCCCTGTTACACCCAAAATTAGTAAAACAGAATTTAAAAAGAATCAGTATAGAATGATCCAAGATATATGCTAAACACTAATAATGTAAAATGAAACTGTATATCAAACAGCAGCCCTATCATGAGTCTGTAGTGAACAGAAGGGGATGAATACAGCAACTTAAAGGTAAGATATCAGCAGAATGGATAATCAGTAGCACAGATAATTCACATGTCAACAATTGAAGTGGCATTACAATGATTTGCTTTTCCTTACAGTGACAATCATAGTTAAGGATTTATGAGTCTAACAGTTTCAGGGTATATGCTGTTTCTCAGACTAGTCTAGTGATTTGGCACTTAATACTCCACAACCTCTTGCCTGAGGGGAGTGGGACATTATTCACATCAATATGAAGAAAACAAAGGCAATGACCGTGGATTTCAGAAGGAACAAACACACCTACCCCCAATCATAGGAGGATCTGCAGTGGATTTGTTCTCTGTTTACAAGAACTTGGGTGTGCACCTGAAGGACAACCTCAGCTGGGGCAACAACACTACCAGCCTTATCATCAGTGACACTACTTCCTCAGGCAGCTGAGGTGAGCTGGACTAGGAAACAGTCCTCACCTTCTACACACCTGAGGTGTGAAGTAGAGACTACCATGTGCTCCAGCATCAATGTGTGGCATGAGAGCTACACAGCTGCAGAAAGAAAGGTTATGCAAAGACTGGTGAAGGCTGAACAGAAGACTGTTGGAGTCAGTCTCCCCACCATCACAGACATCTACACCTCCAGATGCAGGAAGAGGGCCACCTGCATCATGAAGGACCCCACTCACCCATCACACACACGTTTTGCCCTGCTCCCCTCAGACAGAAAGATGCAGAGTATTAATTGTACAACCACTAAACTAAGGAACAGTTTCTACGCTAAAGCTGTTAGACTCATACATCCCTAACATGGATATTTTTTGTAAAGTAAAAAAAAAAACTGTATGTAAAAATAAAATAAAATAAAAATCACTGTAATGCCACTTTATTGGTGATATATAACATCTGTGCTGCTGATTATACATGAATGCTGATCGCTTGCCTTTATGCAGCTGTCCTTATACCCATCTGCTCACTACAGACTCATGTTTGGGCTGTTTCATATACCATATTATTGTACATTCAATCAACCTTTATTTATACAGGTAAATCCCATTGAGCCTCGAGGACTCATTTACAAGAGAGACCTGATTTCAACAAAGAAAGATGACAACAATGGACAACAGCAACAACAATAAACAGTTATAAAAAAGCATACTACAGTTTTTTTTTTTTTTTTAAACAAATAGGATGGCTAAAAGGAAAAGGTAGCAAAACAAAAAAAAACAAAAACAAAAAAAAAAAAAAAAAGCTAGATTCCAAGTGTTTATCGTATATGTTAGATCTTTTAGTGTTTTTTAGCATTTGTTAAGTGTATATCTTATATCTTTATATACTGTTTTTTTTATACTTAATATTGTAGCTATTTTTGAGTGTAACTGGGATCTTGAGTACACAATTATGTTCCACCTCATCTATCACATGTGATGTGAATGATAATAATAAAATAAAATTAAAACTTGAACCTTAAACCTTGTAAGTCAGACCCCATTCAGGGTAGGACTTGGACTCAGCCAGGACTGCCCATTGTCACCAATTATGTTCACAAATTTTATGGACAGAAATTATCCTTTCATCCAGGGGGCAATGTTCATTGGCTTCAGGATTCCATCTCTGCTCTTTGCAGATGATGTGGTCCTGTTGGCATCTTTGTGCCATAATCTTCAGGTTTCACCTGGGTGGTTTGCAGCTGAGTATGAAGTGTCTGGGATGAGAAACATCAACTCCAAATCTGAGGCTATCGTCCTTAGTCAGAAAAATGTGTTTCTGTTGTCAGTAAAAGGTGTTTCCTAAAGTCAATTCGCTTTAGATTAGATTAGATAGAACTTTTTACATCCTTTGGAAAGATTCATTTATGGAAATGTCAGCCATATTAAATTCAGCCTGCTCAAAAAGTTTATTTGTTGATATGCATTCAATGATTATCTTCTACAAACAGGTTCATGAGGTAATTTGCTGACAGGCAAACCAATTACTAGGCTTTTGCCTTTTAGCCGCAGGCAATTTTAACCCTCCTAAAGGGATGTAAATATATGACAAAACCAAAGCTGAGAAGCTGTGACTATAATTATTGGTGACTGAAAAGCATAAAGTAGCAATATAAATAAATGCTAACATACTTCTATGGTGTTCACATTTATGTTGCAGTCTCTGTTTTGCCATCAGCCATTAAAACAGCATTTAGCTACCACAATTAGATGTAAACCCAGAGTTAGAGGACTGAGGCAAACAGACTCAAGCTCTTAAAATAAGTAAAGTGACTTTATTTACAGTGATGGTTTATATATCAGATGCTTATCAATGATATG
>NW_023620195.1:0-7276 GCF_014905685.2 Nematolebias whitei
GGCGGCCCCCTTTCTGATAAAGTTACACAGAAACCTCTTGGGTTTTCTCTGACGCTTCTTCACGCGTTCAGCCTTATCTGTGTAATCTTGGTTTGTCTGAACCGTCAGCACAGCAGAAGCTGTTTCTGAGTGTTCAAACTGCGATGACTCGTCACCGTTTGTGTGTGTGTTTACCCCCCCTACTTCTGATAAGGGGTTGTTTGAGGCAACAACAGTTATGTCTTGGTGTGTTTCACCGACATCTGTTATGTTGTCATTCGCGCCCTCAGATGTAATGGGAATTACATCACTGCATAGTGCTCCTGGATGGGTTCCCGTGTCAGTGTGTTTCAAAGTTTCTAACAACCTGCGTATTTTCTCTGTCTCTTCCGAGTTCAGAGGTGTAGGGCCTTGTTTCTGGAACTTTTGTGATTTTTTTGCCTCGGTTCGTTTCGTCCGAGGTGGGGGACGGTCAGGTACGTCTTTCGGGGGTTCCTTTACGTACTGCCCCTGATGATATGGTTTCCCATATCTTTGCGTCCTGCGCTCACCCATTTTCCGATAATCACTGTCTTCCTCTAAAAGAGGAGCCTTTTTGTCCCAGCGTGCACCTTCATTACGTGGTTTGTTATTTTGAACAGACTGTTTTCTCTCTTTCTTAGGAGGAGGTGGCGATGAACGCCTTCCTTCTAATTCTAGGGAGTGGGGTTTAACCTTTACACTTGGAAACACTTCAATGGGCGTCGTAGCATGAGAACTTGCTTCAAACACATTCACAGCACACTGCTTAATCTCACTGATGGATTTTTCTCTGAAATTTGCCATCATTTGTACTGATTTTTTGAAATCAGAGTGGAGATTTTTGCTGAAAACAAACTTAAAACCATCATCTTCTTCCATTCCGGTCTCATTTCTGTTACCAAAATAAGCTTGGAAGATTCTTTTGTAATAAACTTTTGGATGTTCATTCTTGCCCTGCGTGACCTTGTCTGCGGCTGGGTACCCAGCAGGTCCCGTGCAGGCGTCGTACTCTTTGATCAAAGCCTCACACAGAAGGTTGTAATCCCTCCTCGTTGCATCTGGTAGACGCTCGATGAAGGTGAACACCTCTCTGTCCGAAGTGAGTCGTATCAGACTGATTTTATCTTCTGCCGTAGCCTTAGGATAAGATCTCAATCTGAAATCCAGATCTCTGAGGTACGCTTTTGTTCCTGCTGACCCCATAGGGCCGGGAACGAAACGTTGTACATATTTTGAGACTTTCTGCAAATCATCCATTGAAGGAGACTGTATCAACGGTCTCACATGCGTGATTGGTGCAGATTGGTCAAGGCCTGCCCCTACCGCCCATGGTGGGGGGGGGGGTGGCTGATAAGGAGGAAGAGGTACATATCGGTGCAGGTCTGTCCCTACCATCCGTGATGGTGGTGGGGGTGGGGGCATGGTGTCAGGAGGAAGAGGTACATATTGGTGCAGTTCTGTCCCTACCGCCCATAATGGGAGTGAGGGTAACGGCGTGTTGTCAGGAGGAAGAGGTGCAA
Organism: Nematolebias whitei; assembly: GCF_014905685.2. NCBI lineage: Eukaryota > Metazoa > Chordata > Actinopteri > Cyprinodontiformes > Rivulidae > Nematolebias > Nematolebias whitei. The sequence goes on from NW_023620195.1 coordinate 1,521, forward strand.
CAGCATCTGTCTGGAGAGTTCGTGGCTGTTTCGGACCCTGATACTGTTCGTCTTTGAGTCTCAGACCAGCCCGCCCCATATCAGAAATCTGGTTTGTAGCTGTAGCTAATTTCTCCTCACAAGCTGTCAGGTGCTCCTGTGATGTCTGATATTTACTTTGTAAAATCAGCCATCGTCGGAGCATCCCCGTCTTATCTGCTTTGTAAGCGTCCAGCTCTTTTAATGCGATCTGTAACTGTGCTTGAAGCACATCGTTATCTGCACACGAGGCTCGGTACGCTTGTTCTCTATCCCTAATCCTCCCCTCATATGATTGAGCCTGTTTTAACAGCTCAGTCTTTGAGAGGTCCCCATCAGTCTGAATTTGTTGTTTCTGCAAATCAGATTCATACATCAATTCATCACACCTGTCCTTTTCAGATTGATATCTGCTGAACAGCGTGTCATTTTTTTCCACCTGATGGTCCAATTCCGCTTTCAGAAGCAGGGAGATTTTTGCTAACCGTTCACGGCTCGATTTTGAGTCTTCTGCCACTTTAGCTTCTTTTGCCAGCCTCTGCAGTTCCTCATTTCTTTGATCATCATCAAGGTTTTCTAATTGCTCTAATTGTGTACCAATAATTGAGTTTGTTAAAATGTATAAAGCCGACTGGACGGCATCTCTGGATTGAAAGGGGTCAAAGTCTTTTTGTAACACACCTGTCATGTTTTCACTGTGTAGCAATTTATCTGTTTTAACAGTTGCAAGCTTTAGATATTTTACAGGTAAATATTTGTATTCAAGTCATTGAGTGTTCACACTATTTCAGCTTTTTGGGTTTACACAGAAGTACTGTTATAAGTCAACTTATTCAACTGTGGGTACCTTTCTCAGGTTTTACCCCAATTCATGAATATTTAAGTAAATGCTCTTCTGGCAGTGTTACTTTTTGTGCTTATTTTCCAACAGACTAGTCACCAAGCTGTTTTTAGTGTATTTTACTCTTTAGCACTGAATTTTTTAATAAACCTGTAATTTTTCTAAAAGTCTCAAAGCAAATCAGTTTAAAGCGTTTTTTAAACCGTTCTGTTCCAGAAATTTGCTATTTTAACAGTTACTCATAGAACTAAGTTGTGAAAAGAAAAGAAAAGTTGATGATGTATCAGGATTAATCAGTCCTTCCTTCAGAAAAACTGTATTTACTCCTGTCCTCCTGTAAAGCTTCTATTTAAAATTAAATAGGAAGATTTATTTTTTTAGGTGGCAACTTAAACAGAAAAATCTCTTTTTCCTGATAAGTTTACTCTTATTTAGTGATTTTGCAATTAAACGTGTATTATCTTTCAAGCAAAATGAGTAAACTTTTCAACTCTGTGAATATTTGAACCGTTTCTATTTTTTTTTTTTTAAAGTTCCTAACTTTATTTTGTACCTATTTAACAGTGAATAAAGTCTCTTTGGTAAATGCTCTTTGCATAAATACCCTTTTTAACTTTAAAATGCAAGATAACAGTGTTTATTCAACTTTGAGGAAGTTTGTTAACTCAAAAATTGCCTTACAGAAAAATAAAAACGTTTAATTTCACTCTTTACCTAAAAATGAAGTGAAACCTGTGATCCCACGTCTTCTCCAGAAGGTGTCAGTACAACCTCAACAAAATTTAACTCCGACACTGTTTGTGTTGTCCACTAAGGGAGCTATAACTTCCTGTGGCGTTCGGTTGACATCCTGTTGTTAGCCGCTTAGCTTGAAGTTAGCTTCGGCTAAACTCGGTTAAAATCAACATTTCTGAACGGATTTTTTACACAAACGTGGCAAAATTTTTGCAATCAGACTTTATAGCTTGAAACATGAGTTTTTTGGGACAATATTGCAGCTTTATTTAGTGATTTTAAGCGTAGCTAAGGCTCCGGTCGTTAGCTGTTTAGCTTAAAATTAGCATCGCTAGCGTTGTTTAAAAACATCATTTAATGACGAATTTTAAACTCTAACGTGGCAAAATTTCAGCGAATATGCTTCGAAGCACTTAGCCAGCGTATCAAAATCACTTTAAAGGCGCTTTTCAGCTTTAAAAAGCAGATTTTATTTCCCTATGAAAACGAATTTCATTTCCGGGTCACGTGACTGAAATCACCAATGGCAAAGCAGCGCAGGGTTGAGAGGGGATGACGTAGCCACGTCAGTCAACCTTCTCAGCAAATCAGAGCGCTCCACAACAGCGAATTCAACCAATCATAAATGTTAGCAACAACCAGCATGCTAGATTAGCATAAAATCAGTTCGTCACTTTTTCCGTCTTTTAAACTGTCAAAATGCACTTTTTCTGTTAAAAATTGTAACGAATCAACTCCCTGAGCTGCACGGAGACGGCGTTCCGTGACAAAACGTCTTTCTAGCTATTTAAACAACTCGTCTGAATTTTCCAGAACCGAGCCGTCCAGAACCGAACTCCCGTCCGTTTGGACCTCAGTTTAAACAGAATGCAGCGTTTTTTACAGCTCATCAGCTTTTAGTTAACATAACAGACGTACAATTTCAGCTTTCATAAAGACTTATGACACAATTTCAGCTTTTAAAACATTACTAGCCCAACACTTAGAACATGCAGCGTTTGCTTGAAAGGCGCAGCTCCAGCTGCGGTTCAGCACAGCTGACAAACTGTTACTTTTCAACATACATGCCAACACGTAAAATCAATTTACACACGAGTACACAGTCCATTTATGAGCGCGTGACGGGCCACCAGTTGGTGTTGGTCACGTAGGTACGTGCCACTAGTTGTAGTATGACAATATATGAGATATATATGCATACAATATTCACGAGTTCCTCATCTTTCTGACTGTGTAATGTCGTGCATTGAATTTAACAGAAATGTAACGAGAGACGTTATTATCTTTGACCCATCAAATGAATGCGGTCATTTATTTTCAGAATCAAAGTTTAACATCAAACATTTACATTAATTTGGCAAAATATGAAAATAATAACAGACAAGTTTCACAGAAAAGGGACATCGATCACTCGGCGGTGAACGAGGACTTTGCTTCAGATATTTCTAAAATATCTGTACTGATTTTAGAAGAGAGAGAAGAGTTTAAGATGAAATGGAGTTATCTTACAGAGAAATATGTGAGGGAATTAATCTGTTTGACCAGAAATTGCACGCTCCATCAGATATCAGCTTGCCCACGGTACACTTGGTCGAAAATAGAACCATCTACCTTGATGATGAACTCAGCGTCGGCGTAGGTTCCTTTCTGACTCTTTTCAGCGTCTCCGTGAGAACTACCAAACCCTCAGAGAGTCGTACGTGGTTTTCAAACAGAAATTATAATCCCAAAACGTCTCTGGATCATCCTGAATGCGTTTGCACCCAAGAATTCTGAACTCCTTTCATTCTTCAGAACTTCTCAGACTCTAACAGAATCTTTCAACTCCAGCAACTCTCTAGTTCTTCATCTCCCGAATTCTTTTCCATTCTAACATGAACTGGGAAGTTGCCACATTTTAAATGGGTCGACTTCCGGTTCAATTTAGAGCTTTCTGATTCGTGGATGTACCAGAAAGAGGTGTGTTTTTGTGACGTAAGATGTTATCTAAGCCAAGGTCAGAGAATGAGATTGTTCAACAACTGACAGAGAGATTATTGCAGAAAAGCAGACTTCGTGGAGTCAACTCTTGGTAATCTTCTGAAAAAGTTTAAACATGACATCTTTCTCGGTAAACATTTTAGTTGACCGAAAACCGACCTTTCACATACTTACAAAACTTAGCTCATTTCAGACAGAAAATCAAGAAATGCATATTAACCTGATTTCTTCTTTGAATGAGGAATAAAAATCATTACTTACTGTTTATGTGAAATAAAAATGAGTAGTTCTTTCCAACCTGTAAGCATTGAATGGAACTAACACAATTTGATTATCAAACATTTGTAAAACAGTAATGATTATAGAGAATTGTCTTTTCTGCTTGATTAATTCCAGAAAGAAAGTCACCAGATGGCTCAGACTGTATTCAGATCAATGAAAATAACAGTCTCTGTCCATCTGATAGATTTGAGGTCATCAGGGTCAGATCAGGGTCAGATCAGGTTCACTACAGTCCCCCCTTTGGAAATCATCACCTGTCCATGGGGATGAATTCCAACCGTGAACTTAGACCTTCAAATGTCCTTGAACTTGATGTAATCCAGCAAGGAAGACCAAAGTCAAAAGTAATCCATCAAGGAAGACCAAAGTCAGAAGTAATCCAGCAAGGAAACAAAGTCAAGGTAATTCCACAATGTTCTTGGTATTCCATTGTGTTGATTATAATTCCATATCGTCTCGATAATTCCATTGTAGCAATGCTTTAACCCCTTGGAAACAGAGTCTGTAATCCATTGGAAAAAGTCATATAATCCACAACGGTAAATCCACAGCGATTGGAAGTGTTGATTAATCAGCATACAGAGGGGTTACCCTTGGATTGAACTGAAGAAGCGGCCACTGGATGAAGAGTTGAGACCAACGTCAGGATTGCAGGTCGCCTCCAGCGAAGGTTGTCTCCAGCGACGTCCAGCCTGTGCCGTTCTGGTTCAATGTGTCATGCAATTATGTGGTTTAAGGTGGGCTTATGAAGGGGATTTTACATAAGGCCTTAAACTATATGCATCTGGTGTGTAAGCTATTATGGTTGGGAACAGCTACAACTACCAGTTAAGGGGTGGAGAATGCTGATAAGGGTAACTACAGGGGTTTATGCCTATAGAAAAGGGTTCCAAACTATTTTTCCATTTCTAACTTGGTTTAAGTTAGCTTTATATGGTAAAATATAGTTTGGTGCAATTGTCTGTTGTCTTTTAGACGAACGACTTGAGATTGGGTGTTTGGTTTTCCCATAAATGTTTTGGAAGTCTATGGCGAGACTTATCAAAAAGAATTAGCTATCCCCCCGAATAGAATTGTTCGAGTAGGTTCGGCTTAAGCGTTGTGAGACCAATGTAGATTATGGTACTCAAGGTAGCAATAATATACATTGACTCCGCAAGGATTGCAATTTAATGAATGAACTGCATGTTGGCATGGTCAAAGGCTTCGTAGTCTCTAACTTACTACACAACAAAATTCATTCTTTCCTCAGAAACAATACCAAAATCAACTAAACAACGTTTCAGCACTGACAAGAGTAGTGACTAAGCATCTAGAAACATCGTTTCACAGCTTCTCCTCACCCTGGTTGCCAGATTCAGTCACGCTGTCCCGTTTTATCAAGGGTAGGTCCTGTGAATTTAAACTATGGTTAAGTTTATTATCCATTAGTTATCTTCTGCTTGGATGACCCTTGTTCCCACGAGGTCAGATTTTGTGAGATCTTTGTCTCCTGAGGAGTTATTGCACGCCTTGTGTTGTTTAATCTGGTTACGATGTACCCATTTAACAGTTGGCTCTTTTTGGCCTTTACTGATTTTTATCTGGTAGATAATTGGAGACACTTTGTCGGTTATCAGATGGGGTCCAGTCCATCTGGGCATCAGCTTACGGGCGAGAGTTCCGGTCCCGGACTCTACTCTCCCAGTTTTGGGTGCAAACGTGTAGTACCAGACCCTGTCTCCCACTTGGAGTTCCTCGTAAGAGGCCTTTTGGTCGTAGTACGCTTTGCGTCCTTCAGCTGATTTTTCCAGGTTTTTCTGTGCGAAAGCAAAAGTGTTCTTAAGGTGTCTTTCCAAGTCTTTCATGTATTGTTGTGTGGTGTAGGCTGTTGCCATGGCAGCATCGCCTGGTTGGTACA
>NW_023620196.1:0-7273 GCF_014905685.2 Nematolebias whitei
AGATAGATAGATAGATAGATAGATAGATAGATAGATAGATAGATAGATAGATAGATAGATAGATAGATAGATAGATAGATAGATAGATCTACTTACCCTATGCCTTCTGTTGTTAAGAGCTTTGGCTCTCCGATCCTCTTCCATTTTGTTGTCCTCGGTCAACTTGGATTCCCTCTTGATATTTTCAAAATATCTGTTGCAGGCTCCTATGAACACAAAAAGTGACATATGTCATTTGTCAGCACTTAGTGTTAGTGTTTTTGTAGAATTACACAGAAGACTGAGATTGTGTTTTTTGTTTCACAGTGGTAAACTATACTTAAATGAACCTTGTGTCTCTGGTAAAACCAATTTTAAAATCAGAACTTACTTCTTATCAAAGATGAATCATATTCCTCCTCATCCATGACTGTCCGTGACACGGAGCTTGTGACTGCGCTGTTGTGCTCAGACGTGAACCTACAGATTACATTTCAGAAATCAGAAATGAATCACGCAACATAAGCTATGATATATCAAACAGCTGCAGTGAAAATGTGTTTTGGAGTTCTTTAAAGTGATATTATTTTTAAACTAAAGCAGTGGTTCCTACAGTGGGGAGAGGGGTGGGGCACTTAATAGAAAAATGAATGCTTGGACACTGCTATCATAAAAGGACAGGTTTTTGTCAGGGCATAAATACAAAAAGACTGAAGGTGTCATTTCAGCCTAACAAATTTTGTTCAACTGATAAAAATAAGTGGAGGTGTGAAATAAACTTCAATGGAGTTTGAAAATGGATTATTTACATATCTGGTTGGAGGGGCTCAAAATATTTCTTATAATTGAAAAGGGGGGTGCTGCAGAAAAAGTTTGGGAACCACTTTACTAAAGCATCAGTAAATGGTCTTGGATCCAAGAAATAAATAACTGCTAAGTGATGCTGCTGTACCCTCTGAAGGAAAAAATATTTATCAGCGACCTTGTAATCAGAGGACAGACTAACACATGGTTAGTAATATCTTACCTCTCATTTCCCCTGTATTTATGTTCGTCCTCCAGACTCCTGTGGATCCTTTTTACCTCCCGCTATAAAAACAGAAAAGCAAAACAAAACAAAACAATATCACAGAGAACAGTTAGCTCATGAGAGAGGAAATGTGTGTCACAGTGTCTCAAACAAAATACTTAACCTTGATAACCACTTAAGCTATTCTTTAAAGTGCAGATGCAGTTCAATCATTCTCCATCACTTAAAGAGGAGGTTGTGGGTGAAGTTTTTGTTTTGCCTTGATGTAATTAAATCATTAATTGTTTAATTGACATTTGTATGTGGTACTATGATCAGATCATAGATCTGTTTCGACCTACAGAATAAATCTGAGTACAACAAAACACAGCTTAGTGTATAACTTACAGACAGGGGCTTGGGGATGAGTTGTGATGAAGTGGGTGTGTGTCGAGTTGAGGCTTCCGCCACCAATTGGCCTTTTATTTCTGCGACCGCCTCAGTCAGCCCGTCCAGTTTTGCAGCCATCATCTCCTCCATCTTGTCCATCCTTTGGTGTACATTGGACAGAGCCCTGAAACATTTTCAGTTGTTTTGCAACATTTCAGTTAATGGCTGAGCAAATTGGAACAAACATTACAGAAAACGAAGCTAGCGATGGGGCAAGTGCGATGCGAGGAGCTGTGTGTGTGAGGAAGACGATCCAGGATGTTTATCCCAACGCAATTTGTGAAATTCATAACGTTTAAAACAGTAAAAGATAAATGCCTAAAGCAACAGAATATAATTAATAGGTCCTAAAGTGATGAATATGTGTTTTTCTGTGTGCCGATCAGTCGGAGAAATGATGTGCGTTTGCGGCAGTGAATTCATCTCCGCGCGCAGAGCGGTCCATCTTTTTTCAAACTGTTAAAATTAGTAGCCTAAATCTCACCGTGTCCTGGTTCATAAGGGAAAAAGCTTTTACCTCTGTGTGCATTACTTAGAGAGTGTTTTGCGTGGTGTGCGGGACACAACCTCGAACCCGCAGCAGCGCAGATGGAGAAAAAAAGCGGCGCGCAAAAATAAAAGGTAAATAGCAACGTACTCTATAGCTTATGTTTATATAAATTTGCATTTAACCTGCATAATATATTGTTACTGATTACATTAGGCTACATAAGAAAAATATTATATAAAATATAATAATTCCAGGATCTGTGTCAATGTCTACCCCACCAATTAATCAAGAGCCGCTACTGATCAGTTTCTCTGCGAAGCTAAACACAAATAACTCCTCATATTCAACAAATGAAACAAATTGATGGCGTAAAAAAACAATGTCAACTTACTTCCACACTTGATGTAATGTGACATCAGTCGCCGGACTGTGAGATCTCCCTCTGGATCCAACGAGGCGCCGTTTTGCTTGGCCTCGTTGTGAAGTCCCACATACGGGAGTTTCATGGCTTCTTTGGCGTGCGCTGACATTACGCCTAACATTCGTCTCATTGGTGTCCTCTGAGTCTGAAGACTCAGCGCGTTGTCGTTTTCTCCCAGACATTACGTGCTACTTGGCGTGAACTCAATTACAAAGTGAAAAAAACTATCACAGGCATCTCCTGTGATGATGTGACCAGCTCATGATCTGTCCATCCCATCTCAGTGTGTGGCTGTGTTTGACCACTTTGAGCCCATCTCTCTGTCATCTCTGGAGCAGGTAATGTGTAGCATGAAACCATCTGGTTCCCCCTTTGATGTGGTCGCCCCTCGACTGCTAAAGGAAGTTTTTCCTACCCTGGGTCCTTTTATCCTCACTATTCTGAATAGCAGTTTATCCTCAGGTGTGGTGCCAAAGACTTTTAAACATGCTGCTGTCCAGCCCCTCCTGAAAAAACCTAACCTTGACCCCTCAGTCATGTCCAACTTCCGGCCTGTCTCCAGACTCCCATTCACCTCTAAACTACTGGAAAAAATTGTGGAGTCTCAGTTGAAACAGTTTTTGGGGGATCACGCTCTCCTTGAGTTATTCCAATCTGGCTTCAAATCTCTCCATAGCACTGAAACTGCTCTACTGAAGGTTTTTAATGACATTTTCATATCCACAGACGCAGGTGATTCTGTGCTGCTTGTCCTATTGGACCTTACATCTGCTTTTGACACCATCGACCACAATATCCTCATTTCTAGACTGGAGCAGTGGGTGGGCATCACAGGGTCAGCCCTTAAATGGTTTGGGTCCTACCTCTCTGACAGAACCTTCTGTGTCAATATCAAAGATTTCAGTTCGGCATCGACCGCACTCCAGTGGGGGGTACCGCAGGGGTCCATCCTCGGTCCCCTTCTCTTTTCTTTATACCTGCTGCCACTAGGTGCTATCTTCCGCAAACACGACATACCCTTTCATTTCTATGCCGATGATTGCCAAATTTACTTCCCCCTGAGGCACAGAGGCACACGCTCTATTCAGCCTCTTCTTGACTGCCTGGCTGACATCCGGGACTGGATGGCTTTAAACTTCTTAAGCTTCAATGAGAAGAAGTCTGAAGTCATGCTGTTCCATCCCAGTGGCTCACTCATGAACTATGACATTGACCTATTCTCTCTAGCCCCGCTAGAGAAACAAAAGGTGACTAATCTGGGGGTGATAATGGACCCGTCCTTAAAACTCAACAGTCACGTAAACATGATGGTCAAATCCTGTTTTTTTCAGCTGAGACGGCTGTCTAAGCTGAAGCCTATACTCAACAAAAAGAACCTTGAGACAGTGATCCACGCCTTCATAACATCTAGGCTTGATTATTGCAATTCACTTCTGTTTGGAATCAGTCAGTCCTCCATTGCTCGTCTACAACTGGTCCAAAATGCTGCAGCCCGATTTTTAACTGGTACAGGCTATAGAGAGCACATCACGCCAGTTTTGGCCTCCCTGCACTGGCTACCCATTCACCTTCGGATCCATTTCAAAATTCTCATGTATGTTTTTAAATCACTGAACAGTTCCGCCCCATCCTATCTCACTGATCTTCTGCAGCCATATGTCCCACCGCGCTCTCTGAGGTCAGCAGACCAGATGCTTCTCTCAGTCCCAGAAACCCGTCGTAAGCTCAGAGGTGACAGGGCTTTCTCTGTTGCAGGTCCACGACTGTGGAATGAGTTGCCACTGAGTGTCCGGCAGGCTCCCACACTCTCAGTCTTTAAGTCTTGCTTGAAGACCCACTTCTATTCGCTTGCCTTTAACACGGTGTGATTTGTTTTGGTCCGGTCTGTTCTCTACTCTGTTGGCCATTTTAGTTAGCTCCTGCTGCTATTTGTATCTGTATTTCTATTTTATGTTTTCCTGTCTGCTGTGCATGTTTGTGTTCTTTTGTACAGCACTTTGGTTGGCCTTGTTGCTGTTTTAAGTGCTATATAAATAAATTGGTATGGTATGGTATGGTATCTCCTCGGACCGTAATTTAATCTGCGTGGCTACCTGTAGGTTTGATATGATTGGCTAGAGTACAGGAAGCAGCCAATGAAATCGAACGCTACCGCTGCGCAGCGGGTGAACAACCAATCAAATGAATCATAAAACAGTGATAAGAATACAGTATATAAAACAGTATATGAGTTATATTCATGCAGGACATCATGACTACGCCAGCAAAATAAATGAAAACAAACCCGAGGTACATCTACTGTGACCACTGTAGAGAAATTGTGTGTAAAACTACATACTATGAACATTTACGTAAATATGGACAGAAAGAAACCTACGGACAGGTGGATACCAAAAAGGTATGTATGACTTTTGCATATATGTGACCCAGAATATCTAAATGAGGATGAAGTCTAAAGGTGGGATGTGGAGAAATAAGCAAATATATTTTGATTAAAATGTTTGCGAAAATCGAATTCTGTCAAAATATTATGAATACATGTTTTATTAATGATCAATTGATTAAATTGTCTGAAAAACAATCTTAAATTTTTTTGAGTAATTTTTTGGATCTGTACCTACAAACAACTTGATTTTGAGGAAAAATGCCGTAACATTTTGAGTTTTTCCATGTGAGGCAGAAAAACATTTTTTGTCTTTCCAGCTGGAAATCCCAGTTTTAAAATATTATTACGTCATATCTCTGGATCCACTTAAGTTATCAGCATGATCCAGGTATCAAAATGTAGCTTTTAAAGCCAGAAATCTGAAAATGTAATTGTCAGTGTCAATGTCAAATTTATTTCTATAGCACATTAAAACAACAAAAGCTGACCAAAGTGCTTTACAGTTCAAGACTGTCGAACAAATACAAATAAAACAGAGAAACACACTGAAGAAAAAAAAAAACTTCAGCTCTAATAAACCTCCAACTCCATCTAGTCTAAGTCAAAGGTCATTTTGACCAAAATTGACTTAATCCTCATTTCAATGTGATTGGTCACATTTCTTATCTGCTTTCTAAATTCACACAGCTTTACATTCATCATGACTTTTGGCTAGGGGATGTTTTTAATGTACATAAGCATAATGCACATGCACTATGTTCTGTAAAGTACTAGTACTATACAGAGAGTACCCTAAAATAGTCTCAAATATTAGTAGAAAATGTAGGAAGCATACGTCTTTGATGGATACATACATTCAAGAAAATATACTCTAGTAAGTGTAAAAAAACGGTTTGTAAAAAGACTGCTAAACTACTGTATGCTTGATCAAAACATCTGCTTTAATATTTTAAATGATGCCATCAGACATGCAAAATGTTGTGTGCAAAGTCTTTTATTTTAAAGATTAAGCTAATTAAACTTGCAATTATCTGTACTAAAAAAACAAGTTGTGTTTTTTTCATTTTTTCATCTCAGGGGGCCCCTAGAGAAAACTATGAAATGAGACAAGTAAATGGAAGAGAAAACAAAGAAATCACAGCTGTTCTTGACAGTAATGAAAAACAGGTAAGCAACAAGGTGTGCAACTTTTGTTCTGAGTGCTTGATTGTTTCAGTTCACATTCATGTTACACACAGACAACCAACAGCATGGAAGTTGTGAAAGATTAAAACAGCTCCTTAGATTTAGCCTTAGTAGATTTAGCAATTAAATAGATAATTCAGAGGAAAACTGAAAATGTATTCTAAAAACAATTAGTGAATTGCCTTCTATTGAAGCACATAAAGATTGTTGGTTTTCTATAGTTACAGCTTGGGTGACCAAAGGTGGGGGCAGGAGTGCAGTCAAAGGCATGATGGAAGATGATGTTGAGTTTGAATAGTTAGGAGGTGTGAATGTGTCCCCATCAAACCTACAAAAAAAAGTCACTCAGGTATTCAGCCAGGCCTTTGTTTACTACACTGAATAGGATGAGTTCCTGATGAAACGTTTCATTAAAAAAGAACTTGTCCAGAAGACTTAAATATTTTTTCTTGCTGAATGAGAGCACTTCTTAGGAAAATTATTTGTTAAAAATTGGAATTTATGAGATGTATGCTTTGGAGTGTTGTTTGAAAGTGACACCACTCATTTGCGTCTCTTGGCATTCTCCACAGAAAAGCTGCACCTCTGATATGGACCTTCTGTAAAATTCCTAGATTTGTTAAAATATATTTGGTGCCACATGTGAAACTAATTACACCTAAGTTGTTTGCAAAATATATTACAATCAGTTATAAATAAGATCAGATTAAATGTGATTCCACTTGAATATTTAATGCTTGATTTCAATTTTGCATCCAAACATTATATTTGTGGATTTAAAATCTTTTAAAACCTGCATGGATCAATGTTTAAGTGACGCTGATCTTTTCCAGTGAGGGAAACTGGAATAATATTTGTCCTATATTTGTGTTACAGGATAGTGACGAGTCATTCTACGGGGCTGATGGAGAAGAGAAACAACCATATGCAAGTACATATATGTCAGCAATTCTTTTCTGTTTTGTGATCTGTGCTGTAGAATAATGAGGTTCTGTGAAGACAAGAGTGGAGCCGGGGGGAGGGGGGTGTCTGTTGTAGTCTTCTAAAGTGCGGAATGTTAATAATGTGTGAAATAGTAATGAGGGCATTGCAAGTGGGGAGACTGAATCGGGGGAGGTCGCTTCAGATCATTCTCCCACCTTGGCCTCAATGCTGCTTGCAGCTTTAATACTGATCTTATTCCTCAATTCCTTCTGCCCAACTGTCAACAATACAGTGATACTATTGTCCCATACTCTCCAGTCATGATTGGGTCTAAATCAAGAAACACAGAACTAACAACTAAAAGTAGTTTTCATTTTCATTGACCCTTTATTTATACAGGTAGTCTCATTGAGCCACGAGAACTCATTT
>NW_023620197.1:0-3631 GCF_014905685.2 Nematolebias whitei
AGTAGTTCTTTCCAACCTGTAAGCATTGAATGGAACTAACACAATTTGATTATCAAACGTTTGTAAAACAGTAATGATTATAGAGAATTGTCTTTTCTGCTTGATTAATTCAAGAAAGAAAGTCAACAGATGGCTCAGACTGTATTCAGATCAATGAAATTAACAGTCTCTGTCCATCTGATAGATTTGAGGTCATCAGGGTCAGATCAGGGTCAGATCAGGTTCACTACAGTCCCCCCTTTGGAAATCATCACCTGTCCATGGGGATGAATTCCAACCGTGAACTTAGACCTTCAAATGTCCTTGAACTTGATGTAATCCAGCAAGGAAGACCAAAGTCAGAAGTAATCCATCAAGGAAGACCAAAGTCAGAAGTAATCCAGCAAGGAAACAAAGTCAAGGTAATTCCACAATGTTCTTGGTATTCCATTGTGTTGATTATAATCCCATATCGTCTCGATAATTCCATTGTAGCAATGCTTTAACCCCTTGGAAACAGAGTCTGTAATCCATTGGAAAAAGTCATATAATCCACAACGGTAAATCCACAGCGATTGGAAGTGTTGATTAATCAGCATACAGAGGGGTACCCTTGGATTGAACTGAAGAAGCGGCCACTGGATGAAGAGTTGAGACCAACGTCAGGATTGCAGGTCGCCTCCAGCGAAGGTTGTCTCCAGCGACGTCCAGCCTGTGCCGTTCTGGTTCAATGTGTCATGCAATTATGTGGTTTAAGGTGGGCTTATGAAGGGGATTTTACATAAGGCCTTAAACTATATGCATCTGGTGTGTAAGCTATTATGGTTGGGAACAGCTACAACTACCAGTTAAGGGGTGGAGAATGCTGAAAAGGGGTAACTACAGGGGTTTATGCCTATAGAAGGGTGTTCCAAACTATTTTTCCATTTCTAACTTGGTTTAAGTTAGCTTTACATGGTAAAATATAGTTTGGTGCAATTGTCTGTTGTCTTTTAGACGAACGACTTGAGATTGGGTGTTTGGCTTTCCCATAAATGTTTTGGAAGTCTATGGCGAGACTTATCAAAAAGAATTAGCTATCCCCCCGAATAGAATTGTTCGAGTAGGTTCGGCTTAAGCGTTGTGAGATCAATGTAGATTATGGTACTCAAGGTAGCAATAATATACATTGACTCCGCAAAGATTGCAATTTAGTGAATGAACTGCATGTTGGCATGGTTAAAGGCCTCTTAGTCTCTAACTTAACTACACAACAAAATTCATTCTTGCCTGGGGTGTTCGAAAACAATACCAAAAACCAATTAAACGATTTCTCAACATCGACAAGAACAGTAACTAAGCAACCAGTTAAACAACGTTTCAACATCGACAAAAGCAGTGATTAAGCAACTAGGAAACAACGTTTCGGTGCGCCACTCACTCTGAATGTCAGATTTGATCATGTTATCGCGTCTGGTAGCATTATCCTAACTGGCGTCACCCCCCTTCGGTCATGGGAGACTGCGAACACGGGTGAGGACGTCGCTCCATGAGCTAAAGTTAGGCTGTCCTTGAGTAGTTTTAACTGTTTGCGCAGCTGAAAGAGGACTTTTAGGTCTGGATTGGAATCCAGTTTGACTTTCGATGGAGTGTATTTGTCTGGGTCAGTCAGATACAGTATCATCGAGTTAATTGCAGGACCATCCAACTTCTGAAGTTGGATGATGTCTGGGTCAGTTGAAATTGACTTTTCATATTTTAAAAGAACTTGGCGAAGTTTGTCTCTTTCTTCATCAGATGTCAGAGTGTCGGCTTGAGCGACCACCTGTTCAATCTGTGATGAGACTGATGAGGGTTCTTGCTCCATGGGGAGCTCCAACGAATCCTTTTCTGAGTCGTCGGACCTGTCTATGGGCAAGGCACCATAGGTTTGAGGTCCTTGGTCGACATCATTGGTTGAGAAAAGAGCGATGGCCTGTGATGGTTTCGTGAAACATACTGGCCCAGCTTCTTGGCTCGGTACCAGGTTATCTGGGAGTCCTCCCAGAACTGGAATGCCTAGTTCAAAATCATGAAAATCAGGTTTTGAGTTTTCAGTTTGCGATGACTCATCATCATTTGTGTGTGAGTTTATCCCCCCTTCGTCCGATGAGGGGTTGTTGGAGGCAGCAACAGCAATGTCTTGGTGTGTTTCACCGACATCTGTAATGTTGTCATTCGCGCCTTCAGAGTTAGTAGCGATCAGATCACTACATTGTGCTCCTGGTTTGGTTCCCATTTCAGCGTGTATCAAAGTGTCTAAAAACCTTTGCATTTCCTCTGTCTCTTCCGAGCTCAGAGGTTTAGGGCCTTGTTCCTGGAACTTTTGTGATTTTTTCACCTCGGGACGTTTCGTCCGAGGTGGGAGGCGGCTAGGTACGTCTTTTGGGGGTTCCTCTTCGGATTTCCCATGATAATATGGGTCCTCTTGGATCCCATATTCTTGCGTCCTGCGCATGTCCCATGTACGATAATCACGTTCATCCTCTGAAAGAGGAGCCTTTTTGTTCCAGCGTGCACCTTCATTATGCGGTTTGTTAGTCTGAAAATACTGCCTTTTCTCGCCTGTTTTAAGAGGAGGTGGCGCGCACCTTCCTTCCATTTCTAGGGAGTGGGGTTTAACCTTTACACCAGGAAACACCTCTATGGGCGTCTTAGCATGAGAACGTGCCTCAAACACATTCACTGCACACTGTTTAATCTCATTTATGGATTTTTCTCTGAAATTTGCCATAATTCGTACTGACATGCGTATGTCAGTGTGGAGATTTTTGCTGAAAACAAATTTAAAATTTTCTTCTTCCTCCATTCCGGTTTCATTTCTGTAACCAAAATAAGCTTGGAAGATTCTTTTGTAATAAACCTTTGGATGTTCATCTTTACCCTGCGTGACCTTGTCTGCGGCTGGGAAACCAGCAGGTCCTGTGCAGGGGTCGTACTCTTTAATCAGAGCTTCACACAGAAGTTTGTAATCCTTACTCGTTTCATCAGATCTCAGCTCGCCTCCGGTACACTTTAGTCGAAGAAGAGACCGTTACCTGGTTGATGATAGATCAGCTCGATAGAGAATCCTCCAGACCTTTCAGCGTCTCCGTTGAGAGCTGCTGAAATCCTTAGATAGTCGTGCGTGGGTTGTTCAAACAGAAGTTATAATTCCAAACGTCTCTGACTCTCCTGAATTCTCGAATTCTCTTCCATTCACTTCACCATTCTCCATGAATTCTCCATGAATTCTAACAAATTCTTCATGAATTCTCCATGAACTGGGAAGTTGCCACATTTTAAATGGGTCGACTTCCGGTTCAATTTAGAGCTTTCTGATTCGTGGATGTACCAGAAAGAGGTGTGTTTATGTGACGTAAGAGGTTATCATAAGTCAAGGATTGTTTTCAACATACAGAAAAGATTATTGCAGACGACCAGACTTCGTGGAGTCTCATGCTGTTGTATCTTCTCAAATAGTAAAACATGACATTTCTTTTCAGTAAACATTTTAGTTGACCGAAAACCAACCTTTCACATACTTACGAGCTTAGCTCATTTCAGACAGAAAATCAAGAAATGCATATTAACCTGATTTCTTCTTTGAATGAGGAATAAAAATCATTACTTACTGTTTATGTAAAATAAAAAT
>NW_023620197.1:3641-7272 GCF_014905685.2 Nematolebias whitei
AGTAGTTCTTTCCAACCTGTAAGCATTGAATGGAACTAACACAATTTGATTATCAAACGTTTGTAAAACAGTAATGATTATAGAGAATTGTCTTTTCTGCTTGATTAATTCAAGAAAGAAAGTCAACAGATGGCTCAGACTGTATTCAGATCAATGAAATTAACAGTCTCTGTCCATCTGATAGATTTGAGGTCATCAGGGTCAGATCAGGGTCAGATCAGGTTCACTACAGTCCCCCCTTTGGAAATCATCACCTGTCCATGGGGATGAATTCCAACCGTGAACTTAGACCTTCAAATGTCCTTGAACTTGATGTAATCCAGCAAGGAAGACCAAAGTCAGAAGTAATCCATCAAGGAAGACCAAAGTCAGAAGTAATCCAGCAAGGAAACAAAGTCAAGGTAATTCCACAATGTTCTTGGTATTCCATTGTGTTGATTATAATCCCATATCGTCTCGATAATTCCATTGTAGCAATGCTTTAACCCCTTGGAAACAGAGTCTGTAATCCATTGGAAAAAGTCATATAATCCACAACGGTAAATCCACAGCGATTGGAAGTGTTGATTAATCAGCATACAGAGGGGTACCCTTGGATTGAACTGAAGAAGCGGCCACTGGATGAAGAGTTGAGACCAACGTCAGGATTGCAGGTCGCCTCCAGCGAAGGTTGTCTCCAGCGACGTCCAGCCTGTGCCGTTCTGGTTCAATGTGTCATGCAATTATGTGGTTTAAGGTGGGCTTATGAAGGGGATTTTACATAAGGCCTTAAACTATATGCATCTGGTGTGTAAGCTATTATGGTTGGGAACAGCTACAACTACCAGTTAAGGGGTGGAGAATGCTGAAAAGGGGTAACTACAGGGGTTTATGCCTATAGAAGGGTGTTCCAAACTATTTTTCCATTTCTAACTTGGTTTAAGTTAGCTTTACATGGTAAAATATAGTTTGGTGCAATTGTCTGTTGTCTTTTAGACGAACGACTTGAGATTGGGTGTTTGGCTTTCCCATAAATGTTTTGGAAGTCTATGGCGAGACTTATCAAAAAGAATTAGCTATCCCCCCGAATAGAATTGTTCGAGTAGGTTCGGCTTAAGCGTTGTGAGATCAATGTAGATTATGGTACTCAAGGTAGCAATAATATACATTGACTCCGCAAAGATTGCAATTTAGTGAATGAACTGCATGTTGGCATGGTTAAAGGCCTCTTAGTCTCTAACTTAACTACACAACAAAATTCATTCTTGCCTGGGGTGTTCGAAAACAATACCAAAAACCAATTAAACGATTTCTCAACATCGACAAGAACAGTAACTAAGCAACCAGTTAAACAACGTTTCAACATCGACAAAAGCAGTGATTAAGCAACTAGGAAACAACGTTTCGGTGCGCCACTCACTCTGAATGTCAGATTTGATCATGTTATCGCGTCTGGTAGCATTATCCTAACTGGCGTCACCCCCCTTCGGTCATGGGAGACTGCGAACACGGGTGAGGACGTCGCTCCATGAGCTAAAGTTAGGCTGTCCTTGAGTAGTTTTAACTGTTTGCGCAGCTGAAAGAGGACTTTTAGGTCTGGATTGGAATCCAGTTTGACTTTCGATGGAGTGTATTTGTCTGGGTCAGTCAGATACAGTATCATCGAGTTAATTGCAGGACCATCCAACTTCTGAAGTTGGATGATGTCTGGGTCAGTTGAAATTGACTTTTCATATTTTAAAAGAACTTGGCGAAGTTTGTCTCTTTCTTCATCAGATGTCAGAGTGTCGGCTTGAGCGACCACCTGTTCAATCTGTGATGAGACTGATGAGGGTTCTTGCTCCATGGGGAGCTCCAACGAATCCTTTTCTGAGTCGTCGGACCTGTCTATGGGCAAGGCACCATAGGTTTGAGGTCCTTGGTCGACATCATTGGTTGAGAAAAGAGCGATGGCCTGTGATGGTTTCGTGAAACATACTGGCCCAGCTTCTTGGCTCGGTACCAGGTTATCTGGGAGTCCTCCCAGAACTGGAATGCCTAGTTCAAAATCATGAAAATCAGGTTTTGAGTTTTCAGTTTGCGATGACTCATCATCATTTGTGTGTGAGTTTATCCCCCCTTCGTCCGATGAGGGGTTGTTGGAGGCAGCAACAGCAATGTCTTGGTGTGTTTCACCGACATCTGTAATGTTGTCATTCGCGCCTTCAGAGTTAGTAGCGATCAGATCACTACATTGTGCTCCTGGTTTGGTTCCCATTTCAGCGTGTATCAAAGTGTCTAAAAACCTTTGCATTTCCTCTGTCTCTTCCGAGCTCAGAGGTTTAGGGCCTTGTTCCTGGAACTTTTGTGATTTTTTCACCTCGGGACGTTTCGTCCGAGGTGGGAGGCGGCTAGGTACGTCTTTTGGGGGTTCCTCTTCGGATTTCCCATGATAATATGGGTCCTCTTGGATCCCATATTCTTGCGTCCTGCGCATGTCCCATGTACGATAATCACGTTCATCCTCTGAAAGAGGAGCCTTTTTGTTCCAGCGTGCACCTTCATTATGCGGTTTGTTAGTCTGAAAATACTGCCTTTTCTCGCCTGTTTTAAGAGGAGGTGGCGCGCACCTTCCTTCCATTTCTAGGGAGTGGGGTTTAACCTTTACACCAGGAAACACCTCTATGGGCGTCTTAGCATGAGAACGTGCCTCAAACACATTCACTGCACACTGTTTAATCTCATTTATGGATTTTTCTCTGAAATTTGCCATAATTCGTACTGACATGCGTATGTCAGTGTGGAGATTTTTGCTGAAAACAAATTTAAAATTTTCTTCTTCCTCCATTCCGGTTTCATTTCTGTAACCAAAATAAGCTTGGAAGATTCTTTTGTAATAAACCTTTGGATGTTCATCTTTACCCTGCGTGACCTTGTCTGCGGCTGGGAAACCAGCAGGTCCTGTGCAGGGGTCGTACTCTTTAATCAGAGCTTCACACAGAAGTTTGTAATCCTTACTCGTTTCATCAGATCTCAGCTCGCCTCCGGTACACTTTAGTCGAAGAAGAGACCGTTACCTGGTTGATGATAGATCAGCTCGATAGAGAATCCTCCAGACCTTTCAGCGTCTCCGTTGAGAGCTGCTGAAATCCTTAGATAGTCGTGCGTGGGTTGTTCAAACAGAAGTTATAATTCCAAACGTCTCTGACTCTCCTGAATTCTCGAATTCTCTTCCATTCACTTCACCATTCTCCATGAATTCTCCATGAATTCTAACAAATTCTTCATGAATTCTCCATGAACTGGGAAGTTGCCACATTTTAAATGGGTCGACTTCCGGTTCAATTTAGAGCTTTCTGATTCGTGGATGTACCAGAAAGAGGTGTGTTTATGTGACGTAAGAGGTTATCATAAGTCAAGGATTGTTTTCAACATACAGAAAAGATTATTGCAGACGACCAGACTTCGTGGAGTCTCATGCTGTTGTATCTTCTCAAATAGTAAAACATGACATTTCTTTTCAGTAAACATTTTAGTTGACCGAAAACCAACCTTTCACATACTTACGAGCTTAGCTCATTTCAGACAGAAAATCAAGAAATGCATATTAACCTGATTTCTTCTTTGAATGAGGAATAAAAATCATTACTTACTGTTTATGTAAAATAAAAAT
>NW_023620198.1:0-670 GCF_014905685.2 Nematolebias whitei
AACAAGATGTGATATCTTTGATGTGGGATAAAATTAAAGAGTGCTCAAGTGATGAGGATAAATTTGACAAGAAAAAGAGAGAAGCAAATGCCTTGCATAAGAATAAATACAGAAAGTTGATGAGAGAAGTGATTTATGAAAGAAAAGAGTGGTTGAAATTGGTTTTTGTAGCACAAGGTTCATATCATTTGTTGAGAACACAGCAGCTGGTAGAACAGCCTATGAAAAAGGTGGAGGAAATGGGTAGTTCAGATCCCCCTCCTTACAACCGGAACGGCAATCAGTCAGAACATCCTCCAAAAGGAATGTACCCCATATATCACATTCAAGAGGGAACGTTGCAAGTGGAGGGGGTTAATGACACCCCCTCGCAGCAGATGGGGAAGGCATTAGACCCAGTTAAAACAACACTATTTGAGGCACCAGGAAGGGAGACACAGTCCATCACTAAACCATTCCAAACAGAGGGGGAAGGGAACATAAACAGCACACAGCAATGGGTGATTAAGGATGGGTGGAGTCAGTCTGTTAATCCCTCAGGACACCCTGATTCGCACACTTCTTCCATCCTTGCATCCTCAGCACCTCCCTCTGACAGCTTTCATGATGGAGAGGGTCTGCTAGTGGGTTTGCAGGGTTGGAGGAATCGTGCAGGATTGTCTCAAAACCC
>NW_023620198.1:770-4642 GCF_014905685.2 Nematolebias whitei
TCTGATTTGTCGGCAGCTCTTCCACCACCAGATCACGCTTCTAACCCTGTTGAAAGCGTGGATCCATTGTTAAGTACTGGTTCATTTCCTCTTCTGCAGGCAGGAAATCAGATACGTTATAAACCTCTTGCGTTAGGTGATGTGCAGGCGTTAGTAGACAAACTCCCTCCCCTCACAGAAGGAGGAAGTAAGTGGTTAAACGTAGTGGACTCCTTAACTAAAGGTATTAATTTAGCTGTGGGAGACATGAGGGCACTATTGGGAAGGTGTGTAACTTCTACTAGGATGGATGAGATAGAGAGGGCTGCTGGGTGGAATCGTAACATACCTGACTCAACTTGCATGTTGTTGGAGTATCAGAGACTTGCCGCCGCTCTCAGACAGGCTTATCCCCTTCCAGAAGGTACAGGGGTTCCTAAGTTCACCTGGAAGCCTGGTCAAAACCCCACTACATATTTAGATGTGTGTAAACAAGATTGGTATGACAGAACTTACTGCCATGCTCAAGGGGAAAATCAAAAGTATTTTTTTAGACAAGCAATATTGGATGGTGTGCCCGCAGCAGTCAGTAAGGCAATGAAACTTAACCCTGATTTACCCACAGCAGATGCTGCTCAGTGGGAACGGCATCTTATTCATCATCTGCAATGTGTGGCTGATGAGGAGACTAAAACTTCCTCTGAACTGAAAGATATGCAAACGCAGCTCTTAAAGTTACAATTGAAACAGGCTAGGGATGTAGTTCAAACTAAGAAAGATTCAAAACAGATGGTACAAGCTGACACTGTGTTTCAGTGTTCTGATACTGCTTATCAGTGTCCTGTAACTGCCCAACCCCCGCTTCCTGTTGTATACCCTCGGGGACGGTCAAGAGGGCAGTGGGGAGAAAGAGGGGGGTCTCGGGGCAGAGGTGTCGGTCGGGGTTACACGCAGGGAGGCAGAGCAACAGATGTTTGCCGTTACTGTCACAGACCGGGTCATTGGGCAAGAGATTGTTATCACAAGCAGGCCAACGCCCAAAGAGGAGGAGCACATCACTACTCAGCTCCCAACCACCAGATGGCGCCACTGGCACCTACCTCTGGCCAGCAGGATCCATCTTGGGCGCCACCAGGTGGATACTACCAGCAATGACACACCCCACAGAGTAATCACACCATAGGGGGAGGAGCAGACCCTATGGTGAAAATGAGGGTCATGAATAAAGATCTATCATTCCTCGTGGACACTGGAGCTACTTATTCAACCCTCAATGAGCAGGGATTTGATGAACATGCCAGTGCTGACACGGTGTCTGTGATCGGTTTCGCTGGGGTGCAACAAAAACTGTCTCTAACTGAACCTCTCGTAGTAACAGCAGGACTTCAAACAGTGACACATCCATTTGTTTTGTCCACACGTGTACCTGTCAACCTGCTTGGAAGAGACTTGTTAAAGAAACTTGGTGCAACAATAATGTGTGAACAAACTGGTTTACGTGTTACCTTACCAAGTGGTGTGACCTGGACTTGTTCTGCTTCTTCCTCCTCTTTGTCATCACAGTGCTTGGTACAGCCGATACATGAGGAAGTAGCTGACATTTACTGGGCGTTGCTGCGCCCAGAGACACCTGAACACACAGGACTTTACTCTGCTTACTTGTTGTGGAAGCCATGGCTTGATGCTCTGCGTCCCTATGTCCCACCTCTAGATCCTTTACATGTAACTCTTTTTTATGACCGTGATTCTGACGATTGTTACAGGGAGCATTTTGCTCAGCACTTGCAGGACACTGAGTGGCCATTAATATCAGACCGGCTCATAGTTGGTCCACAAGGCGTAGCTTCTCACGTCAACCTCACACCATCTCAACTGGAGTGGTACATGATGTCGTCTGAAGCGATCCCACACGTCTCGTTAGCTTTAGCTCCCACACATCAAGCTAAAGATTTGGGCCCAATGGTGAAAGCTGCTGTCTCTGCCACTGATTGGGTCCCAACACAAATACCTCAGCTCGCTTACTCGTCATCAACCGACTGTTATAGCATTGACTTAGCCGTACATGATGTAGGTAAGCTAGAACATGAGGTGATCTCCAGAGACCATGGCAGAGAAAAAACTGATCATTCAGATGTTCCTCAGATGTTAGACACACTTCCTGCATCTCTCTGGTCTCAGGGACCTGAGGATGTAGGTCATGTTAAATGTCTCCCAATCTCTTTTGAACTGACCCACAACGAACCTATATGGTTGTATCAGTATTCTCATAGACCTGAAGCTGAACAAGGTTTGACTGACACGGTCCAAGGGTTGCTGAAAGCAGGGGTCCTCGAACACTCACATTCAGACTGGAATACTCCCATTCTACCTGTTGAGAAGGCGGGGACTGGAAAGTACAGAATGGTACATGATCTTAGGTCGATCAATGCCATACTTAAGACACCTACGTCACCAGTACCAAATCCATATGTTGCACTGACCCAACTGACACCAAACCAGAAGTGGATGACCTGCATTGATTTGGCTAACGCCTTTTATTGCCTGCCCTTATCAGAGGACCTGCGTGACATTTTCTCATTTACATTTAACGGTTGTCAGTATAGATACACTCGCTTGCCTCAGGGTTTTGCATTATCGCCAGGCATTTTCAATCATGTTTTAAAGAACATTCTTGAACAGCTTCCACTCCCCAGAGGCACCACTTTGGTTCAATATGTTGATGATTTGTTGATAGCCTCTGAAACAGTACATGACTGTCTTACAGCCACTCAGGCTGTCCTGCTTCACCTGCATGATGCAGGTTTTAAAGTTAGTAAATCTAAACTTCAAGCAGTTCGTACACAAGTCTCTTTCCTCGGTAGGATGGTCTCTGCTAAAGGTACAACACTATCGCCAGAACACAGGGCGTCTATACTACATCATCCAAAACCCACCACTGTACAAGACATGTTATCCTTTTTAGGTTTAACTGGGTACAGCAGACACTATATACCTGATTATAGTGAACTCACCACTCCACTCAGACAGATGGTAAAAGATCAAGGTAACAGAAACCTTAAAGCAAAACTTGTGTGGAACACAGATGCAGAACATGTGTTTATTAATTTGAAGCAACTCTTGTCTAGGGCAGCTGATTTGGCTTTGCCTGATTACTCAGCCCCGTTTTTTCTTGACGTTTCTGAAGCAGAAAACACTGTTAATGGTGTTCTGTTTCAGAAAAAGGGGGGTGGTAGACAGGTGTTGATGTACGCAAGTGTGATGTTGGATGGTACTGAGAAGCGTCATCCAACATGTACACAGGCAGCAGCAGGTCTGGCAAGGATTGTTTCAAAAACAGCACATATCGTCATGGGACACCCATTACACATACTAACGACACACAACATAGTAGCTTATGTTAATTCTGAGCTCTTTACAATGACATCCTTAAAGCAAAGACGCATGAGCAACATCCTATCAGAACCGAATTTATTATTCCTGCATGAAGGCATAAACATGGCAGATGGTATGCAAACAACACAGGCACATGATTGTGTGCAAAAAGTGTACGTGGAGGAACGCATTAGACCTGATTTACAGACTGAACTCATACCACATTCAAATGTACTTTACACAGATGGTTGCTGCTTCAGGTGTGAGGATGGGTCTTTGAGATCAGGATTTGCTGTGGTATAGCAGAATGGTGTTGAGTATGAGGTACTGAGCTCAGGGCAGCTAGAAGGTCATCAGTCAGCTCAAAAAGCTGAAATTCAGGCAGTCGTTGAGGCTTTGAAATTGAGCAAAGGAAAAGAGGTTACAGTGTACACAGACTCAGCATATGTGTATGGTGTAATTCATGTACAATTACCACAGTGGAAAAGAGCAGGTTTTCGAACAGCAGGTAACAAACCAAT
>NW_023620198.1:4742-7272 GCF_014905685.2 Nematolebias whitei
GAGGAACTCATTAAGGATTTAGCTGACAGTTTGATGTGGCCAGCAAAAGTGGCGGTTGTGAAGTGCAAAGGTCATGATGTTACACAATCAGACACAGCGGAAGGAAACAGGCAAGCTGACAGAGCAGCCAAGATAGCTGCTGGCTATTTGCCAAGAGTCCAGATGGTGACAGTGGAAGAGGAATGTCAGAAAGTGAATGAGTGGGATGAGAAAACTGTGGCAGAGGCTCAAGCGACAGCCTCCCCAGAGGAAAAAACATTATGGTTTAACAGAGGAGGTCAGAAAATAGGTGAATTTAAAGTGTGGGTAGGACCGAATCAGAAGTGGATCTTGCCTATGACTTTAAAACAGGCAGTGTTTCAGGAAGCACATGGATTAGCACACGTGGGATGCAGACAAATGTTAAGAAATCTTCGACAATGGTCACACCCGCATCTAAAAGATATGGTAACAGCATATGTTGACACCTGTACTGTTTGTTTAAAGTACAACATTCGGCCTACAGTAAAACCTGAACGAGGTTATTTTCCTCTCCTGCACCGACCGGGACAGGAGGTGATTCTAGATTACACTGATATGTTGGAACCTGTTAAAGGGTTCAGATATGTATTGATGTGTGTTGACGCATTTACAGGGTGGCCAGAAGCCATACCTGCAAGAAGAGAAGACAGCAAAACAGTGGTGAAGTTTCTGATTAATCATTACATCCCCAGACACGGTTTTCCAACAAAAATAAGATCAGACAATGGCACACATTTTAAAAACACAGATCTGCAGGCTGTGGAAAAAATGTTAGGCCTAAAACATGCTTTTGGAACCGTGTATCATCCTCACTCTCAAGGGAAGGTAGAAAGGATGAACCAGAACATAAAACAAAAATTGGGCAAAATCTGTGCACAGACTAAATTGAACTGGGTTGATGCTTTACCAATTGCTCTAATGAGCGTGAGAACTTCTGTTAATAATGGAACTGGCTTTTCTCCCTATGAGTTAACTACAGGAAGACCCTTTCCAGGACCAACCGTATGCTCACTGACCAGTGAGGAGGACCGTAAAATGGACCATAAGGTATACTTTGATGAGTTAAAAGCATTAGTGTCTAACTTTACTCAGCAGGTTCACCACAAACAGAGCCTAACGGAAAGACCAGAGGAACCTGGTCTCCCCACCGCGGAGTGGGTCTTGCTGAGGGTCATTAAAAGGAAGTGGCAGGAGCCCAGGTGGACGGGCCCCTATCAGGTTACAGAGCGAACGTCCCACGCAGTCCGCCTCAGAGGAAAGGGGGACGTTTGGTACCACTGGAGCCAGTGTGCGCCTGCCTCAGAGCCAGGAAGAGCGAGGGAGCTGGCAGAAACCATCTAAAGTCGTAAAACTGGACATTCATGTCTTGTAGACCGAAGCAGCCTGGTAAAGTTGCGTGCGGGCCCTGAAGGACTTTGTTTGAGTGGGTCACTGGGTGCTGGAAAATCCACATTTAATACAGACACCTAGATACGACAAAAACACGACATCTTAGAGTCTCACACTTCATGAAGAACACTCGGAGACATAGGAGGATCGGTCTCTGAGCACCCCAGGGTATGCCCTGAGTACTTGTGATTGTAACAATATTGTATGACATGTGTACTAACCATTTGTCTCTTATTTTTTAATTGCAGTCTTGATTTAGAGCGCATCCATTTATTTACTTAGCTTGAAAGTATTAAGTATATTCAGTTTGTAACGTTAAAAAGAAATATCTATAATCAATTATAAGCAGTATATTAACAGAGTGTTATTTTGTATTCATTTTGTGTTAAAGGAACGGCTTGACTGGCTGTCTGCTGTGGAGGTTGCTGTGCGAGACATCTTCATTAATTGAGTACAGTTTCAGTTTACAAGATCAAAATGTGGTGGTCATCAAAGTACGTTGTGATAGGGATAGGTGCTTTGTCATCCATAGTGTTGTCACTCATTTTCTCTTTTGAATATTTCTGCATCATTCCCGGTTTACCAGAGTGTGAGCAGACTGGTGAAACAGGCAGGGTAAGAAGGAGGTGTGTGTAGCATGTTTGGTGACTTGTGTTGTAGTTTTATTCCTAATAACACTGCCCCTGATGGAAAAGTGACCCGTGCACTTGAAGGTTTGAGAACGTTGTCTAATGAGATGAAATCTCACTCTGGTGTAGATAATCCTCTTGATGAATGGCTCTTCAAAGTGTTTGGCCCCTGGAAGCAGATGATTGTGTCCATGTTAATGTCCATTGCAGTATTTGCAGCTATTTTAATCACATGTGGATGTTGTTGTATTCCCTGTCTGAGATCTCTGTCAGTACGTCTTATCACTTCCACTTTAGAGAAGCGTGACCCTGAGATAGCTCGTCAGCTCCTAATGCGTAGAGGATATGAATTTACTGATTTTGAGATTCAACCACTTCGGCGCAGAGAAGCATATTCTTCAACTTGATGTCGACCTCTTTTTCTTTGAGGTCGAAAGGGGGAATTGTTGTGGAATAATATTTGTTCCTTTTAGAATCTGACTCCTAATTCT
>NW_023620199.1:0-7269 GCF_014905685.2 Nematolebias whitei
GCTAAAGATTTGGGTCCAATGGTAAAAATGGCTTCAGAAGCCAGAGATTGGGTAAAAACAGCTGTATCACATGCCTGGTTCTCGCCTAGCTGTAAGTATTATTCAGTGGATTCTGAAGCAAATGATGTAGCTTTATTACAGCACGATGTCCTCCCCATGGAGCATGGACGTGAACAGACTGACCACCTGCTCGCGTGTCAGCTGATGGATAGAATGCCTGATTCGTTATGGTCTGCAGGACCCATGGACGTGGGACTGACAAACTGCACTCCCGTATCGTTTCAGGTCCAAAACACATATCCCATTTGGCTAGAATAATATCCACACAAACCCGTCGCTAAAGAAGGAATTTCTGAAACTATAGAGGGGTTAAAACAAAGTGGGGTCTTGGAACCCTCATACTCTGATTGGAACACAGAGACATCCAAAACCACGGACAGTGAAAGAAATGCTGTCATTTCTGGGCCTGACAGGTTACAGCAGAAATTACATCCCAAACTACACAGGCCTAACACAAACTTTGCACGCCTTGGTTAAACAGAAAGGAATGAGAAACCTCACCGCTCCATTGGACTGGACTGAGGCAGCTGAAAGAACATTTATTGACATAAAACAGCATTGCAGCAGAGTTAGCTCTCGCTGACTACGGAAAACCCTTCTATTTGGATGTTTTTGAAACAGGAGGAGTGATAAATGGTGTCTTGTTTCAGAAACATGAGGGGGGTAGGATAACATTAATGTATGTTAGCGTTATGCTAGACAACACAGAAAAAAGACATCCGCCGTGCACACAACATGCAGCAGGTCTGGCCAAACTGATTCAGAAAACAGCTCATCTGGTGATGGGACATTCTCTACATGTGTTGACCTCACACAGTGTAGTTGCATATGTTAACTCACAAAACTTCACTATGTCACCATTAAGACAACAGCGTATAAACAAAATCTTGGAAGCACCAAAATTGTTGTTTACTCATGAAGGGATTAACATGGCAGACAGAGTAGGCACTGGGGAACCACATGCATGCCAAAAGAGGGTGGAGAGAGATGAGAAGGTTAGACCAGACCTAGAAGCCACACCTCTGGAGGAGGGACATGTTCTATTCAGTGATGGTAGTTGTTTCCGTCAAGAGAATGGACAGCTCAGTGGTGGCTATGCGGTGGTACATCAAACACGGCCAGAGGTAACTCTCAGGCCGACCAGGAGGGCGTCAGGCTGCATCACTGGGAGTCAGATGATGCTTGTTACAGCTGAAGAAGAATGTGGAATGAGATGGGATGCTGAAACGGTAGCCTGTTGTCGACAAGGAGCAGCTCCACAGAAGAAATCAGTGTGGATTGAATATGGTGCTGAACAAAAGGATGATGGACTCTGGACAGGACCAGGAAACAGCGGATGGGTCCTACCATTGACCTTAAAGAGGGGAGTTTTTGAAGAAGCACATGGTTTGGCTCATGTGGGGGCACACCAGACGGGGAAAAATATACTTAATTGGTGGCACCCTCACATGAAATCTATGATTAAAGCATTTGTGAAAAGCTGCACTGTGTGTAATTTGTACAACTCTAAACCAACCATTAAGACGCGTGAGCAAGGGAAATTTCCAATAAACATGACATCGGGTCGGGAGATAATTATTGATTACATAGATATGATTCAAGCAATACGAGGATTCAAATATCTGTTGGTTTGCGTGGATGCCTTCACGGGGTGGCCAGAAGGTTGGCTTGCGAAAAAAGAGGACAGTCAAACAGTCGTTAAGTGCTTGATAAACCATTATATACCGAGACACGAGTTTCCAACTAAAATAAGGTCGGATAATGGAACGCATTTTAAAAACTCAGATCTTCAGAAGGTTGAAAAAGTATTAGGATTGAAGCATGCTTTTGGGACAGTTTACCACCCTCAATCTCAGGGGAAGGTTGAAAGATTAAACAGAAACCTCAAACAAAAAATATCAAAGATCTGTGCACAGACTCATTCCAATTGGCTTGATTCATTGCCCATAAGCTCATGGCCATTAGAGCATCGATCAATAGGGGTACAGGTTTCACCCCTTATGAATTAAAAACAGGAAGGTTTTTCCCTGGGCCTCAGCAAAATCTCGAGAGGCCCTCGGAACAGGTAATGAATGTGTCACACAAGATGTATTACAAAACACTCAGAGCTTTGTTGTCCAGTTTTGCTCAACAGATTCCAGATTCCAGTACTCCTCAGGAGGAGGAGCCGGTGAGTCTCACTTCAAACTGGGTCCTGCTGAGAGTGGTGAAACGTAAGTGGACGGAACCAAGGTGGACGGGGCCGTACGAGATCAAAGACCGTACCTCACACGCAGTACGTCTGAAAGGAAAAGGCTCCACATGGTTTCATCTCAGCCAATGTGCACCTGCTGAAGAGCCCCACCACTCGCTGAAAGAAGTCGAAGCAGACCTGCTGGAACTGCAGGAGTAAAGATCCCCACGGCATCTGGAGGGGGTGATCTGAACTTCGTGGGAGTTCATTCTTTGCCCCTTATTGAAAAAGGCAGCACCAAAATTTGGAGAAGAAGTCTCCGCTCTGCCTAAGTCGGTCAGACAGGTGGAACGGGGAAGGAAAGAAGATTCCCAGCCCTGACCGTGAAGAAACGAAGACGCGACACACTGATATAGGTTTGACCCATCTGCACACACAGTCATTTAGAACGTCTGCTCAGACTGATAAAGTTTCTGAGGACTTTACATGAAGACATCTCCGCGGGCCGAATCCCGCTGAGCACCAAAAGGACCCTTGTGGACGAACAAGGCCTCCCACCGCAAGCTCAAGCACAGAAGACCTGTTAGCTAGGAGTGTTTAATGAGTGTTTATCTTTTCTTTCAGTCATTCTGAGGAAACAACCAGAGCTTTTAAAAGGGTTGGTGGATTCAATTGAGAACTCTAAATATTCAAAATTTTACTTTATTCAGCTGAACAACATAAACATTCTAAAATTCTTCGAGGTATTTTAAAGAGAGGTCAATCTTTTGGTATTTCTCAATTTTCAGGGGTCATTTTTGGCTATTTTTGAGTGTTTTATGAGTTGTTTTATAACTAGTGGTTTAATCGTTTACTAATTTCGAATTTAATCTTCTAGTAGTTTGGTAGTATTTTAATTAACTTCTAAGGTTTACTCATTTGGTATTTTTTACAGGTTTTGAAGTGTTACACCATGGGTCTGTTCCAGAACCCCTGGAGGATTACAATAATATTGGGTGTGGTGACAGTGTTACGCACTTCCATAATTTTTCTGTGTGAATATTACTGTGTAATTCCAGGTCACTCCCGCTGAAAGCATCAACAACTAAGGGTCAAACGCAGCGACCCTAAACTCATGGCCTGGTCTCAAGTGAATGAGGTGGATCATCTGGCGTTGAATCTGTCTCATAGTTTTCAAATGAACAGCTGGTACCATTATGTTAAAGATCCACATCGTTGTAAAACTCGCAGGTACTCCCTGATACAACCATCTCAGGTAGTGGTGCTGAGTCAATTTGTAGAATGAACCCAAGAGGAACAATTCCTATTTGTGTCTACCGCCACCTGCAGGACGCTTTTCAGAAGGCAGTGGGCTCACTGCCTCCTGACAAGTGTCAAGTTGTTTATCATTCTAGGAATCATCACGTTTTAGACACCTGTTGCACCTATGTCCTGGGTGAGACCAGACACGACCCCCAGGCCAGGGTGACCAACGCCTTGAACCAACTTAATGCGCTGCAGAAGGCTAAGAGTGAGGATCCTTCTCCAGGATCCTGGAAGTTTCTGTCTTGGTTCACGAGTGGCTCTGGAGTCAGATTGTGCTAAAGATCTTGGCCCCCCTGACGGCAATTCTTATTATTTTTTGTGTTTTGATGATTGGTATTATACCTTGTGCTAGAATGATCGTTCGTAGAATGAGTCAGGTTGAGACTGAAACCGCTAATGTCATGACCCCGATGCAACACTCAGGTGACACCTCCGCAGATGATCAGAGCCACCTGGAGTGGGCAGAATCAAAATATCTGTAAAATCAAATCATA
The DNA here is from genome assembly GCF_014905685.2 of Nematolebias whitei. Lineage (NCBI taxonomy): Eukaryota > Metazoa > Chordata > Actinopteri > Cyprinodontiformes > Rivulidae > Nematolebias > Nematolebias whitei. Next base: position 4,033 of record NW_023620199.1, read on the forward strand.
CGTGGTGTGGTCTCCCATAAATATGGGGAGACCAAAAGAGGGTGTGTTGGATTTGATATCTTTTATATCTTTTGACAAGCCTTGACATTTCTCTGATGATGTGAAATGATACATTTTCTACAAGGTGTGCGCGTGTATAATCATACACTAATTACTTCATGTTATACATAATCTCACAAGTGCTGAGGATACACACTGCTCACACATTGATTAACATAAATAACGCTAAAACACAACATTCATATACTTTATACTTAACACAGGTTGAGTATTTATGCTCTCACATTAATAATAGTTCAGTCACACAGAAAACATGTTTTAAAACTCTATACAGACGAAAGCCAGAGTAAGTGTCCTGCGTTCCAAAACAAAGCTCGTAAATCAACCCTTATCAGTAGAGAATGAGCCGAAGGCTGTCTGCGGCCTTCGGAGGTTACCATGGAGATAAGATCTGCTCCTGAGTGGCTGAACATGGTGTCACTCGGACCATCAAGAGGGTTTGACATCCAATCACAAGTCTGTCCGAACCCGAAAGGGCGGGACATGACAAACCTATAAATCTCGCTCATACACAGGGTTTGGTTGAACAAACAGGAGGCTGATTGACCAGGCAAGGTTCGCTCTGACTGTGTTCCTCAGACTGCATTCTGATTACATGTAATATCTGCATACTTTAACTTTGTCTCAATTAAATCTTTAATACTAAGGTGAAGTGCTCCTGAAATTCTGTGCTCGGGTCATTTTGAACACCCCAAACCCTTCACCAGTTAACCAGTGAATACTGGGTGCAGTGGTGGGTACGATAATCACAGCCAGTTATGAATCTTAGTGCACCATGATAGACCGCATCCAACATCTGCAGGGTTCTTGTAGGAGCGTTCATGTAAATAATATCACCATAATCAATTGAGGGAAGGAAAGTCACAGATACAAGGCGTTTTCTAGCATTCAGGGTTAGACAGGATTTGTTTCTGAAAAAGAAACCCAGTTTAACTTTCAGTTTCTTTACCAAGTTTTCCACATGGAGCTTAAAAGAGAGATGTGAGTTGACCAAGATACCCAAATATTTATAGGAATCAACAAACTCAATGGGGACACCATTTGAGGATGAAATCAGAGGAAGAACTGCTGGGACCAACTTCCTATTTGAAAAAAGCATCCCTTTGGTTTTGTCGGCATTTAGGACAAGTTTGAGGCGAAACAAATCAGTCTGGATGATGTTGAATGCAGATTTCAAAAGCTGGAAAGCCTTAGCAACAGTTTTAGCTCGACAATAAACAACTGTGTCATCAGCATAGAAATGTATGGATGCATCAGGGATGCTGTGACCTACATTACCTATGTAGATTGTAAAGAGGTTGGGTCCTAAGACTGAGCTTTGTGGTACACCATTGTTGACTGTTAAATAACTGGAGGAAGTACCATTATGTTGAACACATTGTATTTGTTGTGGTTGTTTGTAAGAAGTGTAAAATAAAAATATGGTACAGTATTTTGGAAATATGACAAAATGCATGGAAGATGAAAAGCGAAACAGCAGACCAGTGAACTCTGCAACAAACTTCCAGGCTTCTCCCAAAGGCTGCGAAGAGTTCTCTCTCCATCTCCTGCTATATCTCAAAGGATTTATGAGCAGACAGCTCAGTGGAAGGTGAGGGGTTTAGGTTTATTTTTAATACGCTGGACCCAACATACGTTATTCCTTCACATAGATTTTTAGTGATAAAGCAGCTCCACTACGCCACCATGATACAAAAATAATGTGGGAGGAACTCTGATTAATGCACCAGCTGCAGCTTAAGGTAACAGGTTTTTTTTCTATTATACTAAAACTTATAGACAAGTTATACAACAAACTTAATGTAATTTGTCTTTTTAACAGGTTGAAGAGGACAGATGAGACACATCACCTGGAGCCAGTTTTAAATTATACAATTTATGATTTATAAATTATAGTTCAGAAGAGGTTTTATGCAGACTTGCACAGGTTTTGAAATTTTGTTAAATATTTACTAAATATGAATCAATATGGTTAAGACTGTGAAGTCTGTATGTTTCATATTAGGTTAAGTTTTGAAAATATAACAAATGTTAGAGCAATATGGTTAAAAATAACTGAAGTCTGTATTTTATGTTAAATTAAAGGTTGATATACTATGGTAGGTGTTGTTAAAGATGGGAGCTGGCTGCGGACCACCGGATCCGGAAACCCCCTCCAGCCCACGTCTTTACCACCGGCTCGGACCTCCCTCAGAAGTGGCAACTATACTAATCAATAAATCAAGGAAACATCAATTAAGTTTTATCAATTATATTAGAAAAGGCAGGAAAAGATTACAATTCACAGCGCTGGACTCTATTCAGTCTGTGACACGTTCACAGACCCGTAAGAAGAGCCCCGAAGTCCTGTGTCATTACTAATTTATAGGGTCCTATGACTCCTCCTTTGCAGAAGGGGAGCTCAGCCTATCAGTGTATGAAGGGGCGTGGCTAAGTGTAGTCTTATGTGGACTGACGTGTAAGGAAATATGAGACGGTGCTTCAAAGCCTTCCTACGTGATGTGGCAAGCAGATCAAACTATTTCTTGGCTGATATTGAATCATCAGGGAGACTCTCTTAAGAGTTTGCTGGCCCAGTTTAACCCAGTCAGAACCGGGTCATAATTTCATTATAATCCCGTCTCTGAGCAGATCAAACTCATAAAACTAGTCTGGATTGAAAATATCTTAACAACTCCCCCTGGGCGGGGGTCCCCGAAGGGGTTCCCCCGCATAAAAACTCCCAGTTCAATACCACCAGATAAGCAAGCAATTAATCACTTTTCATCATAACGCTCATAATGCTGTAAATAAACTGTAAACGTTAATATTTAACCCACCCCATAATTAGTCAGTCCATCAATCATCTCATCTCTCAAAGTAGTTGGAGAAGACCTGTCACCCAATTAATGCTGAGTTCAACATTCAAACTAACCATAATTCTAAAGTACACATCTGTACTTTGTTAAAAATTCACCCAGAACGTAGCTTCACATATAATCACATCATTAATTGATAAGCATTGTAAACACAACCTATAAATATTTGTAATTTCAAAACAGTGTTCTATAATCATTTCAGTACATGTAAAAATCCAAAAATTCTAGTCTATCAATCGTTGAGTAACTCATAACTTAATAAAATCAGTAAGTTCACAGTTTCAAAGTGTTTGATTGGCTAAAGATCTATTTTAAAGAC
>NW_023620200.1:0-7267 GCF_014905685.2 Nematolebias whitei
CACCCAGGAGTCTTATTTTGTTCCTAGACTCTAAAGATTGCCAGATCGGTTAACAATTGCAATGCTAAATCAGGAGATGAGCTACCGTTAACTTGCGCTCCCTCGTCCGCCGAACGTCCCCACTCCTGCTGCTAGGTAGGGCGAGGCACGAGGTGAAAAGTTGTGTGTGGTGCAAGGAAGAAGGTAGTTAACAGTCTGGGTGAATCATCTCAACACAGCCTAAATCTAAAACTGTCCTTGGAAGCTGCTGTAGGTAAGACCTGAGCCATAGGATTAGTTTTGAGACCAGTTGGAGGAGAGGCTGCGGTGAGGGCGTGGCACGTGCCCTGTGCCTACCTCGCTCAGATAGCAAGACACCTTTCACAGGTCTCTGGAGCACTGCTGAACTAAAATAACTACTGTGAATGCTTTTTAGAACTGTTAACTATAAAGTACTGCAGCAGGGATGGATGGCTGTACACCCCACCCCCCCTTGTTAATTTCTCTACAGAAGATACCAGAAGGAAATTGAGAACCTAAACTGTAAACTGGGCAGATGGGACAACCAATTAGTTATCAAAGTGTTTTGGATTACTGAATACAAGTAAATATTGATAATCAGGAAACACACTATTCATGATTCTAAGTAAAGACTGTTGATTTTTCTATAATGTAGATAAGCTAAATTAGATGTTGTTTTGGATGATGAACTAGGCTGGAATATTGTATATAATATAAGGAGCAAAAAACTTTGCTAAATATTTGACTTCTAAATCACTTAAAATGTTCAGTGACAGAGTTACAGGCGGATTAAATCAAATCTATAGCAGTGTTTACATCTCAGTTAAAATTTTTACAAGCGCTAACAGAGTTGGAATACACTATTTTTACTTATTATTATTATTCTTTAACAGATACTAACAGAACATATATAATAATGAATTCTAACAACTACTAACATGATTGAAGACATATCATTTTTAGAGTGATGTATAATACTTATCAATGACTTGTGAAATTTGGTGCATGGAGAAAAAGAACAGCAAGTGTTGCTGATAATATGCTGAATGTGATGACTCAATTCAGAAAAAATTGACAGGGATAGGATGATGGGTAGAAGGATGGACTCTGGCTGGCTGGTTGCCAGCAGGGTATTGTGCTGTTTGTGTCTCTTATCACCTGTTCAGGTTATCTAAGCTGAAGAAGGAAAGGTGAACACAGAGGTCACCTGTGTGAGTTTGTGATCAACATTCCCAGAGAGGTGTCAGATGAGTATGAACCTGTAATATGAACCACTGACTTACAAATAATGAATGATAATTGATAATTATACATTGATAATGAAAATTATAGAAATTTAGATAGATGACTGATGGAGTTTTGTGATATTGTGGGAGAAGGATGTTTGTTCTTTTTTCCCTGATAATGCAGCTTCAAACGAGTCACTGACAGAGGCGTTGAGAGTCCAATGACACAGGTTTTTTAAGAATGGAGGCCGGACAGATGTCCGAGGAAATGCCCCTGATGAAGGGAATGGAGTGGAGTGCCAGGGGAGAAGTCACCGGTTCTACTCCCTGAGCTGAGGACATCACACATCAAATGAGGGTGTTATCATTTATCATGAATAAGGGTTCTTTAAGGTTCATACTGATCTGGCTGTGACAGTTAATTGACATCACTTATCATTATTAACATCTAATTAACGTTACCAGCACAGTAAAGGGTTTTCTATTTTCTCATTTTACTTTTAAACATATAGATGGAGGAGCATTTTTAAAATATATCTTCAGCCAATCAAACACTTTGAAACTGTGAACTTACTGATTTTAATAAGATATGAGTTAATAAATGATAATTGCTAGACTAGAGTTTTTGGACTTTTACATGTACTGAAATGATTCTAGAACACTATTTTGACATTACAAATATTTATAAGTTGTGTTTACAATGCTAATCAATTAATAATGTGACTATATCTAAAGCTAAGTCTTGGGGATTTTTGAACAATAAATTAGAACAACTGCTATTATGGATTAAAAAGCAATATTTTGAAAGTAGAGTTACAAATTTCCTATCTGTTAATTGATTCCAAAACTGATTAGTTGAATGTGGGAGAAGAAAACTACTATTTTTATTTGAAACTAAAAGAGTTTTATAGAGGGGCAGCACGGTGGCGCAACTGGTAGAGCTGCTGCCTCTCAGCGAGCAGGTCCCTGGTTCAAACCCTGGTCCAGGGGCCTTTCTGGGTGGAGTTTGCATGTTCTCTCCGTGCATGCGTGGGTTTTCTCCGGGTACTCCGGTTTCCTCCCACAGATCAAAAACATGCATGTTAGGCTGATTGGTAACTCTAAATTGTCCCTAGGTGTGAGTGAGAGAGTGAATGGTTGTTTGTCTCTATGTGGCCCTGCGATGGACTTGCGACCCGTCCAGGGTGTACCCCGCCCCTCGCACAGTGATTGCTGGACATGGGCACCAGCGACCCCCGTGACCCAAAATGGAACAAACGGGTAAAGATAATGGATGGATGGATGGATGGATGGGTTTTTTAGAGTGAACTTCTTGGTGTTATAACCAAGTGGACCTTCCTAGGAGCGTGAACGACCTAACGGGAGGAAGTCAAACACTGACGATTATAAAGGAAATTTAACAGATAATATGAAGCTAAGTTCTGGATAAATTTTTAACAATTAAGTACAGATGTGTACTTTAGAATTGTGGTTAATTTGAATGTTGAACTCAGCATTAATTGGGTGACAGGTCTTCTCAAACTAGTATGAGAGATGAGATGATGGACTGAATAATTTTGGTGTGGGTTAAATATTAATGTTTACAGTTTATGTACAGTATTATGAGGCGTTATGATGATTTTTTTTCTTAAAATTAATATGGTTGAACAATATACTTTTGCATGGTACTTAGCTAAATATTACCTTTTAATGATTACTTGATGATTTCTTTATTTAATGACTATTTAATGTATGAAGGTATTCATGTGTTTTTTAATGTGCGTTTGTAATTAGTTTCAAGAGCAGATAGTGATGAAATAATGCCATTAGATGGTGCAATTGTGATGATAGATTTAATTATTAATATTGTTTTCTATGAAATAACAATTTTTTTTTTACAGCTGGGCCGTGACGGGGAACCAGAGGATTTTGATAAATACATAAAATGGGGTTTTATAATATAGATTTTCCAGGGGGTGAACTCATTACATTTTTCAATCTAAACTGGGACTAAATTGAAGGGTGGTAGAATGGGTAAATTGATTTGTTGGTTAATTGGGAATGTTTTTATATTAGATCACCAGGGGGAGTTGGGAGGTTCTATTATTTACATACAATATGCACGTTAAAACACGTTAATTGTTTAAATCAGATTTTATTCACATAAACACATTTTCTGCTGTGACGGGCTAAAAATACCGGCAGCGCTCTGTGCAAATAACTTGGGTATTGCATGACTGAAGGGGAAGGGGGCACAGAGTTTTTTTTTTTTTTACTTTTTCAGATGGACACAATGGACCATGCCTGCCTTTGGAGTCAAAAAGAGAAGTTCAGGTTCTACAAAACTGATGAACATCTATTAGATAAGAACGCTTTCTTGCATTAGGACGCCTCCTGCAATTATTAAATCATATATTTAGAGCTCAGACTTAGACAAATGTTAGAAATTTTCATTATGTCATTGCACCACACCAGGGGGACGCTGAAGTCCTAGGCAGATGTACAGGGCTGGTCAGGCGACCTGAGGCTGGCAGGTCACACACTAGCCGTCAGCTCTGGCATCTTATTTTGACCTGAGGCTTCCAAGTCACAAGCTATAGCCTGTAGGCATCTCCCGCCAACATATACGTGTAGTGAACTAGACCTCTGACCTCAACCTGTCTCTGAAGACCTTCAGGGGACAGGAACTGTTATTTCATTGATTTGAATTCAGAAATACAAATTATCTCATCAAGAGACTATTTAATTGTATCCTAAATTAATCAATTGAAAGAACACTCTTCTTTTTACATTATCATTACTATTTTAAGATATCTTGATAATCCAAAGTTTGTTTAGTTCATGCCATTTCTAAATGTTGAAGTGAACCACTCATTTAAATCAACTGTGAAACAGTATTAATGATTTTTAAACCTCATCAGATTTTTGATCATACAGTTAAATGCCTATTTACGAAATAAGTGTGCATTTAGTCTTCTGTCTGAATGAGGGTAGTGGACTGCATGTCAGTCGAAAGTCAGAGACAAGTTATTAGAACGAAGTGTCTTGTTTTTAAAACTCGCAGACAGTAAATAAGAGCAACTTGCACCTGCTTTGTCTCACCTCGTCATAATATTTTCCTGTCTGTACTAACCATTTTTTTAAACATTCCTGCTGTCTCATGACTTCTAGTGACCCTCTAACATCACTAGAACCACACCCCTGCTGGTTGTTTCAACCAATCAGGAAGTACCACGTAACAGGAAGTGGATACCGCTTTAAAAAGGCAACACTTCTTGGAACTAGTCAGTCCTAGAACTCAGTCGGAGTCTTAAGTCTTAGTCTTCACGAGTCTTGGTGTTTTCCAGTCTTGCTGGAACTTTCAGTCAGAGATGAGACTCAACTAAGTAGTAGATGGATTTGACCATGTGCCAAAGTTCTCTCCAGTCCAGCGTGGTCACAGCCTGCCTCGGCTGTGACTCCACCCGAGCAGTAAATGCTCCACTTCTAAGGAAGCCTATTCGGTGGAACCGAGTACTTTGTCACGATTTCTGATGACCCCCAGCTACTCTAACCGAAGACGCTGAAAAGGGAGCGTAATAATGGACTTCTGTTCTGGAGTGGAGGTATCCACCATCTCAGGTAACAAGCCGTTGACGTCCTGAAGTGTACCGGAGAGCTAAGCTGGATGTCAGAGGAAGGGTGCAATGTTCTAGTTCCACACATAACTTTCATCCTTAAATCTAAACTTCTTAAATCTATTTCTCTTCTCTTTAAACTCTCTATTCGCCAGTAAAACAAACTAGCTGCCTTCAGAGATGAATCAGCCTCAATCAGTAATGTTCTGTTGTCTTGTTAGTAAAGCGTGCCAAGTTTATTAATCAGAAACAGATCAGCAAATCAATGTGTACAGGATTTGATGTTAAATTTTGATTCTGTTAAATAAATGACGCATTTATTCTGATGGGTCAAAGATAAAATGGCGTCTCATGTCACTGATTAAACAATCCACTCACAGTTATCTTGGTCACATGGTAGAAATTTAACTCGAAAAAGAAATAATCTGTTGTAATTAAACAATTAATATTCTTTGTGCTTGAACTAGCTTTAAGAATAATTAATTAGTAGTGAAGTTAACGCCTTAGCTCATTACATAAATGGTGGCCCATAACGTTTCTGAAGAGATAAATTATATGTGTGACCTAAGACCTGTGATATTGTGAAATAACTCGTCATGTTGTCATAAAAAAGTCCGAGTTTTGACGTTGATAAAGACATATTTAACGGCTGTCGTGTTCAGAAAGATGCAGAATTGCGTTGATGTTCATTTTGAAGCTGGAAATTGTCATTCAGTGTGTGTAATTAAGCTGTAAGCAGAGAGAGAGATGCTTCATTCCGTTTGAAACTCTTGCATGACCGGGGTTTCGGTGGTCCGACACGGTTCTGTTTACTGGACTCGAACGAGTCGTGTTTTAAATGGTGAAACGCTGTCTGTGAAGCTGAGAGCCGACTCAGAGCTGCTTCTATGCTGATTCGCTACATTCTCACAGTTAATTGTGCATTTTCGAAGCTTTAATGGGCGATAATGTGACCGGACTGTTGAAGCTAACTGCTAGCTTAAGGCGAGTACACACGAGCTGTGATTGGTCGAGAACCGCTGTTCGGAATGTTCTGATTTGCTGAGAAGCTGGTGACGTAACGCCGTGTATGTCCACTCTCTGGCGTCAGTGCGAAAAGCCCACCCCCGATGTCCACGTGCCTGTAAACTCACGTGACCCCGGAAATGAAGCTCGTTTTTAACGGAGTCTTCCTTTGTGTTTAAAACAGCTCAATCAAGCCCTGACATTCGTTCCTAACCTGATGAGTGTATGCCTAAAGAGCGTGCTTGTGAAGCGATGCCACGTTAAGCTTTAAATCCGTCCATAAATGCTGATTTGAACCGGGTTTGTGCGTTGCTAATCGTAGCTAACGGCTAACGACCGGATGTCAACAGGACGGTTCATAGGAAGTCGTCAGTGACTCCTACCGGTAAAAGTAAGCTTACACCGCCACTTGCTGTTGAAAAAAGAGTATAACAGTTTTTCAGAACTGAGAGCTGCAAACTCATTTCATTTTATTTCTAAAAAGACGCATGTGGGTAGATAAAAATGTTAATCAAGCTTGGTTTGTGAGTTACTGTTTTAAATAGCAATTTCTGGTCAATTAAGCTGCTTAAGGAGTGTTTAAAACTACAAAGTTGCTGTCAGACTTCTTAGAAAATATTGCAGGTTTATCAATTTTAAGTGCAATGGAGTAAATAAACACTGAAATAGCCTGGCTCTTGTATCTATTAGAATTAAGCTCATATTAAGTAACACTTCCACAGGAAGCATTTACTTACAATATTCATGGGGTAAAGCCTAAACACAGGTGCCCATTTATTGAAAAGTTGGCTTATAACAGTACTGTTGATGGACCCAAAGCTAAAATAGTGTGTGAAACTCACTGCTCACTTAAATACTGTACAAACATTTACCTGTTGAAAAACTCTAAGATTGCGACGGTTTAACCAGATAGGTTTTGCTGAACAGTAAATACAACCATGGCAGATTTAACAAAAGCTGAGGATGCTAATGTTGCTCCATATGATGGAAAGGACTGGCTGGAGACAGCTCTGAAGCTGCTCACAGATTCCTTATGTCCATATGGTGAACAGGTGGACCGCATGAACTCAACAGAGTTATTAGACGAGCTAAAAGAAGTTGCAGGCAGTGTAACTTCTACAGCCATAACGAAGTCAAGCTACGAACAGCTAGCTAAAATAGCACTATTGCTAAAAGCTGAGTTTTACCTTGAGGCCAACAGGGCAGAAGCCCTTGAAATAAAGTTGATACTGTTGTGTTTTTGTGTGTTGTGTTATTGTTGTGTTATCTTTATTTCACAACAATTCCCCCTTTCGACCTCATCTAAAGAGGTCGACATCAAGCGGAAGAACATGCTTCTCTGCGCCGGCGTGGTTGCATCTCAAAATCAGAAAGTTCATAACCTCTGCGCATTAGGAGCTGACGAGCTATTTCAGGGTCACGCTTCTCTAAAGTGGAAGT
>NW_023620201.1:0-7267 GCF_014905685.2 Nematolebias whitei
TTCTTCTTTTGGCTTGTCCCTTCTTTAGGTGTCACCACGGTGAACTAAGTCTCACGAAGACTTCTTCATCATACCATGTCTGTCTCAATCCAAAGCCTGGAAAATTGCATTACAGTGATCCTATGAGGTGCCGTCATGCTCTACTTTCAGCTGCACTTTTAACACTGCTCATGTCGCTCTCCACAACTCTTCCCTAAAATTGTCATTGGAATACATTGAGAGTCCAACTGAGATACTTTAAAAGTTATAGCTTATTTACTCTGCTGCACAATGTTGCGTCTCTTGTGAAGGGGGAGTCTTCTGCAACATTATGTTCAACTCATCGAACATGTTGCGTTGTCTGCTCCTTGACAGTGAAACCGAGCCAAACCGAGTTCATCTGGAGGTAAAACCCTTGGGAAATTAGGCTTTTTCAAAGCTAGGTAATAGAGTGGAATGGAGCCGAGTTGTTCTTCCACCACAGACTGCACCCACATGGAGTTCAGAGGAATGGCTGTGAGGTGGCGCGCTTGCTGCTACAGTATTTGTTCAAAGTACATTTGTCGCAAGGACGTTTCGATAGTTGCAAAATAAGTATACTTTTTTTTTTTGCTTCAGCTGTTGAAGAAAAGCTTTAAAGTTCATTTTCCCTCCCAGCTAAAATTGTACCATTGAATTTGGGTTGACCTGTCGTGTTAATGCAGCTCAAGCTGGTTGTCAAACCCTCACATTACTGTGTATTCTCCCACTCTGAGACACCTCTGAAAGAGTTGGGGCTAAAGCTGAGCCAAGATCTGTTCTGTCTTATAAATTGGCACCTTTTTTATGAAGCCGTTAACCTGACAGCGAGCCAAGAGTTCCGTGCTTTATTTATTTCATGTTTTGCTCTCTGACCATGCCATGTTGTAATTCATCGTTAAGAACTTGAGGTAGAGTAGGTGAAACAAAGGAGACACTCTGCAAAGCTTAGCGGTTGCCTCAGTGATGGATGAATGTATTCCACAATTTTGTCTACTAAAAAAAGGCTTTTTACCAACTTGATGTTTGTTCAATTTGTCTGTTAAAAAGTAACCAGATTTTCTTTTCACTTTATAGCCAATTTGCTTTGACAGTCAAACCAAATGAGATGAGGGGAAAATGAAAGTCTCGTAACTTGTAGATGGGGGTTAGAGTAGGGTTATAAAATTCATCCTCTCCCCCAAAGCTAATGTTTTTTTTTCTTCTATTTTTGTTGAGAGATGCTTGTCCTAAGGGCTGGATTAAATTACACTGCGACCGACAAGGCTTCCATGGAACACATCCATTTCACTGTAGCACGCCATATTGGTTTAGTGGCCTGCGGCTTCATTGGCTATTGAATGATTTTAGTGTATAGCCTTGCTGGCTACTGTAGCGGATATTAAAGTCATCTACCATGAAGTCATCTGACATGTGATATTCCACCGCCATTGTGTCCAGCCTGACTGTCCTTAAGAAGCAGGGAGATAGCTGCTGATAGATTGGACAATCACTTTAATGGATAAAATGTAAAGCTGAAGGAAAAACACCGAGAGGGAATTGCATTAGCAAAGCAGTCTATTTCACAGATTTGTTTTTAACCCTACCACCACCTTCACCATCATCATTATCAGCAAGAAGAAATCTTTTTACTCCACCATGTTCAACAAAGAAATATTTTCTTCACCTTACATAGCTGCTTTTAGTCTTTAGTCTAAACAAAGCAGTACAAAAATACAGTTTATAACCAAAGAACAAGTAAAAAAAACTACAATTGGAATTACTACAAGGACCTTTTTTTCCCCCCAAAATGAGTATAAACAAATTAGTGTATTAAATTAAACTATCTAATCTCTTTAGGGATTACATTTTGGCTTAATGTACTATTATGACAAAAAAATCAGTTATAAGATAAAACTGTGAAAAACAAATTAATATCAACAAATATATTTTTTATTAATCCGTAAAGATAGCAAACAGAATGCAGGTTTCTGTGGCTTAGGCTGTGATATTGTAAACTGTTGTTTCAGTAGTTTGTCAATGTCTTTCAGAGATGGGAATGCTTTTTTTTTTTTTTTAGCTATGAAACATTTTCAATATTAAACTTGCCTGATATTTTTATAATAAATTGTCCTCTTCTTTGTCATGGAATGCAAGCTACACACAATACATGGACTAAGGAGCCATCAACTTGTGAAAGCATAGTAAAATGTAGATAACTTAATACTTTACATGATGGTGTCTATTTTTTTATCACTTTCAATAAGAACAGTTTTGTTGTAGACTGAGTCTGTGACGCAGTATCTCCACTGATCTGAAGTGCCTGAATCAAATGCAATTAGACTTCTTGTGTTTTTTAAGCTGTAGCATCTCTCATCTTTTCCAGTTCTGTTGGTGAATTGAGATTCATAATTAGAACTCATCCCATTTCAACCAGAACTGCAGAAAGCCTTTCAGAGGAGAAGTCAAATACCTTTAAGAAAACAAAAATAGAAGCCAATTTAAATCATGCACCGAAGGTAATGATGACCTGAATGAATGTGAATCTACATCAGCATGACTGCTCTGATGCATAATCAGAATATATTGCTCCTACATGCACTGCAGGCTCATTAAAGAGCTTAAAGTCATAATAAGTGTGGACCACACTATGTTTCATAGACAAGTTTGAACCAATATCCCATATAGGCTGCAGGGTGTCTGCAGTTCAGCACAGAGTGAGTGGTCACAGTTTGTCCTTGTAGCTCAGTTGCTTATGTAGTGTAAAGGCAACGTGCAGTATTGCTAACAGAGAACCATATGCATCATTACCCTCTGAAACTGCACACCTGTGCTTGACACAAAAGTCAGTGTGCCAGACACCAGAGGTCGTGATCCGTGAACTCTTGAGGAAGTGAGCAGTTTGCCTAAATAGTTTTCACCTACTCCTCTTTCAACTTTAAACAGGAAGTCCAACTGAGGTAACTCCATTTTTTTTATGACAACACCAGAGTGTAGCAAAAATACATGAATAAATGCAACATGATCAATATAAAGTGAAAGAGTCAAAAACCTACATCTCAGAAAAAACTTCAACAAACTTACGATGATCTCATCCACAGTAAAATCTGTTATTGAAAAGTTTCATGTCTGTTGATCATCATCTCTTACGTAACTAACAAGATTGAAAATCTCTTTTAAACAGCAGAACTTTTACTTAAAATCTGTGCTGACAAACAATATTCCAAAATCAATATTTTCCTCATCTCTAATAATGTTCTGTAGTCAAATGACTTGAGGGGCTGAGGAATGAAACATTTTGCCCTTACTGACATGATTGATTAGCTTTCTTGTTTGTAGATGAAAATGAAGATGTCAAATCACATTCTGCGGAGAAAATGTCCGTTAATGGTGTTTTCGCCCTACGAGTTTGACACGGTCGAGGGCTGATTTGTTGCATCTTAGATGGAATTAGAGAGAGGGAGACGGGCTTCTTTCTGTCATCTACTTTAACAACAGAAACAGCTTAATCAACGAGTGCAGGACACAGGGAATTCACACAAATGGAGGTCATAATTCTTCATTTTAGTTTCATGTCAGCCTCTTGTTTCTGTCTGAGGTGGCTAATTGAAGACAATGAGAAAATAGAATTGGACAGGAGCCTGGACTTCTTGTATGTTTTCCCAACAGGTCGACACAAAGCTGACTGACAAAGAACAGAGAGACAAAAGGAAATACAATAAAGAGGTAAAAATGTAAAAGATCCAGGGTCGTCAGTTGAGCGTAGTAACCCTGTGCTGGCCACATATGCAAGCAGTTCAGTAAAATGCACCATTAGCAGAGAGTGAGTTACTGCTCAGAGGTGTCTGCCTGAATGGGAGACAGATGGAATAACTGAGGACAGTGCGAGAACTTGGGTCAAAGGTGACCGTGCATTCTTGGTTTAAGTGAAATCCTTCCCTCAGAGTGCTGATGCGAGCACATTTTTCTAATATGGCTACAATCCGCAAGATTGTATTTGAGTGATTTTAATCTGAAAAGGGCAGAAATCCAATATCAGTGGCAGCTCACTGTAAGAGATGAGTGAGGAGAGTTGTGGTGTTCTTTAGGCACACAAGATTTGTGGAAAATAGGAAACTACTTGCTGTGATCCTCTGCTGGCAGATTGCCAGTGGAAAACATCTTTTCTTGCTGACTGACTCGCCTTCCCACATGGATTACAGCTGCTTCTCATGCAATCAATAACACCTTTGTGTCCCACGAAGTCCCAAGGATAGTGTGTGGCTGATATCAAATGATCACTTTCTAAATGCCCATCCTAACCTAAAGGGCGGGGATGAATCTACTCACCTTGGATTGCAAAATAAAAAAAAATGCTCAGTCAGATTTGATTTACTCTGCAGATGCAAAACCTCTACAAAAAATAAGACAGACGGCAAACAATGTGCAAGGAAACATTTTGAGCTGAAGACATTTGCTATGCTTTAATTCAACTTTACTGGACCTTGTATGCACACAAAGCTCAAACATATTCTTCAAGCAGACTTTAAATATCCCGTTGTTGGTCGTAAATCCTGTGATGCACTTCAAGCTGTATTCTCAGGGAGAAAGAGGTAGCGATGGAGCAGGGAGCAGCCAAAGAGGAAAAAAGCATTAATGGGCAAATGAAATAGAGTCCAGGGATGGTGTATGCAGCCTGTATTTTGTTTGGAGCTCTGGGAGGCTTGCTAATAATGATAAAGAGTCATTGCTGTTCCATTTGTGGTATGAGAGGGAACCTGCATGTGGACACTGTCATAACTCAGCTCTTTCATCCATTCACATGAAAAATCCACCCTGTCATCAGCAGTCAGAAATGATTCGACAACAAGGGGTAATGTGACAGAAAGCTGCACGCACCTGAATGGATACACATGCACTCATGTGGATCATACATGCACAAAGAGACACATAAGATGAGCACACTGTTTGAAAAGTCCTATATTATTGTAATACTGATAGATGAATAGACTCTTGAACACTTCTGACTTCCTTAGTTTGTCTTTTTCATCTAAATTATCTCTAAATTTAGACTTAAAGTTACTTAAAACTTAAACTTTACTGCCACAAACTGGTCCATCGTAAATAAAATGTCATACCAAATTATTTTGGAACATGGTCAACAACTCCATCCATCCATCTATTATCTTTTACCCTTTTCGGCTCACGGGGGTCACTGGTGCCCATGTCCAGCCATCATTGTGCAAGAGGCGGAGAACACCCCGGACAGGTCGCAAGTCCATCATAGGGACACATAGAGACAAACAAGACGAAACACCAATCACTCCCTTACTTACACCTAGAGACAATTTAGTTATCAATCAGCCTAACACGCATGTTTTTGGTTTTTGGTGTACTGCTGCCAACATCTCTAATTATCAAAATGTTTGAAAAAGTAGAAATTGATGCGTTTACTGTCACAGTTCTTGCTCATTCAGTGTTACGCAGGTGTCTCATTGGGCCCTATTATATTTCTTACTATCTTTCTATTTGTCTTTTAGCTGTGATAGTTTCAAACACTCAAAAGAAAATCTAAACAATTTAATAATAAAAAAAATTAAAAAAAACTTGTGGCTTTTTGGCATGATTGAAAAACGTGTTATGTGTGATGAACAAAATGAAATGCTAAAAGCCTCCTCTTCTGAAGCGAAATTAAAAACAGTAACCAGCAGGCTAAACCAGGCTTGGTTATTAGTTGTCTACTTGCCAAGTGGTGGCACACTTGTTGACAGCCCTGAGGTATGCCGGCCAGGAGAGAGCGGTCTCTAATCAACTTATTTGACTCTGACTGCCAGTATTAAGTAGTTGTCACTTGGCCTGCCAACAAACAGAGACTGTGAAAAGCCAAGAGATCAAATAAAAGTGGGTTTACTGGGGTTATGGTTCCTCTCAACCTATTATGATTTGTGCTTTTAACAGTTAACTTCAGGAGCTGATAATTACTTACTTTCACAAAAGCAAAGGGGTTTTATTCTTGGTCAAAATGCCTTATTGTAAGCAGTAAGGATGTTTTGATTCCATACGTCTTACTTATTTCTGCATATGATTTTTTTTTTAATGGCACATTTTTTTGTGCAAAATTTAAATAAACAATAAACTTGAATAAGTCTATTGCATTTGCTCGTTTTTAAATGGTTGTTTTTTTTATTTTATTAGGTCGTTTTAATTTTTCCTCCACTGCAATGAAGTTTTTATTTTTTTATTTGTGTGTGGGTCCTTAGGCTGTAACTTTAATACTTTGAGCCACTTTGAAACACTAAATTAAGCAATAAAACATTATTATGGACAATTACATATTATTGTGTGGCAGCCTTCTCAAAGACAAACTCCACTGTGAATTAAAGTATCAGCAAGTTTATTGTAATTTGAGTACAGAGACGAGCGAGTTGATGACTAGAAGAGTCCTCAGACTTGCTTTTCATCTTCAGCAAGACAAGAAAAAGTGTAATTTTTTAGAGCCCCTTTATATGGTCTTTGAGAAAATTATGACACTGGAACTACTTGGGTGTAATAGAAAAAGAGAAGAAAAACAAGATATAAAAAAGTACTGTATTCTAACAGTACTGCAGTTGTATAATTGTGTGAGGAAACTAGTGCAGTCACATTAATACATTGTCAGTTCAAGCTCCTTCTCTCTGCTTTGTGTTTTTTATTTTCCTCATTGCTTGTGATCTTTTCCCCCTTATGCAAGTAGCATAAAGAATTACATTTGTTTCACTTTTAGAAGAGATGGAATAAAAATGCAAGTCATTATCACAAGGACGGGAGACGTTTGTTTTTACTGATCCCCTCAGCTTCCTATTTGCCTCTTCAGTGTGTTCTCCTTAGTAACTTATATTAAACGAACCTCTTCAGTTGGGTCCTTCATCTTCCTGTGCACAAATGCACATTTTAAATTAATTATTTTGTGTATTTTATTGCAAATGCATGACATACAGTTTGCACTTTGCCACTGTTAGATTAAAAAACAACAACAACAAAAAACATTTTAAAGTGGGCAACTGATGATACTTATAGGAAAGGCATTGGATAAATTCTGTATCCTCTAGTGTGATTTAAATCTGTTAAATTTAGAGTTTATTTCTGTCTTCAGTTTATCGAAAAGCCAACTAGTGTTTCCTGTGCTTGGTGCAGCAAAAGCCTTCCGGCTATAAGTTTCAGCAGCGTATTAAAATATGACAAACTGGAAAGAAATTTTTTTTTTTTGTGTGTGTGTGTGTGCGTGTGGGTGGGTGGATGGGGGGGGGGGGGGGGGGGGGGGGGGGGTTAGGGG
>NW_023620202.1:0-7265 GCF_014905685.2 Nematolebias whitei
ACAAAAAATAGAAAACAATGCTCAAGAGGGCCAGGATGTAATATCTTTATTGTGGGAAAAGATTAAAGAATGCTCGAGAGATGAGGATAAGTTTGACAAGCAAAAAAGAGAGGCAAACGCCTTGCAGAAAGGTAAATACAGAAAATTAATGAGGGAGGTTAAATATGAAAGAAAAGAGTGGTTGAAATTGGTCTTTGTGGCACAGGGTGCGTCCCATTTGTTGAAAAAACAGCAACTTATAGAGCAGCCTAAAACAAAGAGTGAGGAAGTGGGTAGTTCAGCTCCCCCTCCTTATAACTCAAGCAGCAATCAGTCAGCACATCCCCCCACAGGAATGTACCCTATATATCACATAACAGATGGAATGTTACAGGTGGGGGAGGTCACTGACACCCCCTCGCAGCTGAGGGAGGAGTCACCCATCCCAGTTAAAACAAAACCCCTTGTAGCACGAGAAATGAAACCGTGTCTTACACAGTCCACCAGTATACCATTATACCCGACGTTATCATGCCAAACCGAGGGTGGAGGGGACACAAACAACACGCAGCAATGGGTAATTAAAGATGGGTGGAGTCAGTCTGCTAATCCCACAGGACACCTTGATTCGCACACTTCTTCCCTCTTTGCACCCTCAGCATCTCCATTTGACAGCTCTCATGATGGAGAGGGCGTGCTCGTGGGTCTGCAGGGTTGGAAGAATCGTGCAGGGTTGTCTCAAAACCCGCTCACCTGTACTCACCAATTGCCTGCCACGCCCCAGACACGCGTACAGAATCCTTTTTGGCCACAGGCAATACGAATTACTTCTGATTTGTCGGCAGCTCTTCCACCACAAGATCACGCTTCTATCCCTGTTGAAAACGTGGATCCATCGTTAAGTACTGGTTCTTTTCCCCTTCTGCAGGCAGGAAATCAGATACGTTATAAACCTCTTGCGCTAGGTGATGTGCAGGCGTTAGTGGACAAACTCCCTCCCCTCACAGAAGGAGGAAGTAAGTGGTTGAATGTAGTGGACTCCTTAACTAAAGGTATTAATTTAGCTGTGGGAGACATGAGGGCACTGTTGGGAAGGTGTGTAACTTCTACTAGGATGGATGAGATAGAGAGAGCTGCTGGGTGGGATCGTAACATACCTGACTCAACTTGCATGTTGTCGCAGTATCAGAGACTTGCCGCCGCTCTCAGACAGGCTTATCCCCTTCCAGAAGGTACAGGGGTTCCTAAGTTCACCTGGAAGCCTGGTCAGAACCCCACTGCATATTTAGATGTGTGTAAACAGGACTGGTATGACAGAACACACTGCCATGGTCAGGGGGAAAATCAAAAGTATTTTTTTAGACAAGCAATACTTGATGGTGTGCCAGCAGCAGTCAGTAAGGCAATGAAAATTAACCCTGATTTGCCCACAGCGGATGCTGCCCAGTGGGAACGGCATCTTATTCATCATCTGCAATGTGTGGCTGATGAGGAGACTAAAACTTCCTCTGAACTGAAAGATATGCAAACGCAGCTCTTAAAGCTACAATTGAAACAGGCTAGGGATGTAGTTCAATCTAAAAAAGAGTCAAAACAGATGGTACAAGCTGACACTGTTTTTCAGTGTTCTGAGGCTGCTTATCAGTGTCCTGTAACCGCCCAACCCCCGCTTCCTGTTGTATATCCTCGGGGACGGCCCAGAGGGCAGTGGGGAGAAAGAGGGGGGTCTCGGGGCAGAGGTTTCGGTCGGGGGTACACGCAGGGAGGCAGAGCACAAGATGTCTGCCACTACTGTCACAAACCAGGTCATTGGGCGCGTGATTGTTATCACAAGCAGGCCAACGCCCAAAGAGGAGGAGCACATCACTACTCAGCTCCCAACCACCAGATGGCACCACCGGCACCTACCTCTGGCCAGCAGGATCCACCTTGGGCGCCACCAGGTGGATACTACCAGCAATGACACACCCCACAGAGTAATCACACCATAGGGGGAGGAACAGACCCTATGGTGAAAATGAGGGTCATGAATAAGGACCTATCATTCCTCGTGGACACTGGAGCTACCTATTCAACCCTCAATGAGCTGGGATTTGATGAACATGCCAGTGCGGACACTGTGTCTGTGATCGGTTTCGCTGGGGTGCAACAAAAACTGTCTCTAACTGAACCTCTCGTAGTAACAGCAGGACTTCAAACAGTGACACATCCATTTGTTCTGTCCACACGTGTACCTGTCAACCTGCTTGGAAGAGACTTGTTAAAGAAACTTGGTGCAACAATAATGTGTGAACAAACTGGTTTACGTGTTACTTTACCAAGTGGTGTGACCTGGACTTGTTCTGCATCTTCCTCCTCTTTGTCATCACAGTGCTTGGTACAGCCGATACATGAGGAAGTAGCTGACATCTACTGGGCATTGCTGCGCCCCGAGACACCTGAACACACTGGACTTTACTCTGCCTACTTGTTGTGGAGGCCATGGCTTGATGCTCTGCGTCCCTATGTCCCACCTCTCGATCCCTTACATGTCACTCTCTTTTATGACCGTGATTCTGACGATTGCTACAGGGAGCATTTTGCTCAGCACTTGCAGGACACTGAGTGGCCATTAATATCAGACCGGCTTATAGTTGGTCCACAAGGCGTGGCTTCTCACGTCACCCTCACACCATCTCAACTGGAGTGGTACATGATGTCGTCTGAAGCGATCCCACACGTCTCATTAGCTTTAGCTCCCACACATCAGGCTAAAGACTTGGGCCCAATGGTGAAGGCTGCTGTCTCTGCCACAGATTGGGTCCCAACACAAATACCTCAGCTCGCTTACTCATCATCAACCGACTGCTACAGCACTGACTTAGCTGTTCATGATGTAGGTAAGCTAGACCATGAGGTGATCTCCAGAGACCATGGCAGAGAAAAAACTGACCATTCAGATGTTCCTCATATGTTAGATACACTTCTTGCATCTCTCTGGTCTCAGGGACCTGAGGATGTAGGTCATGTTAAATGCCTCCCAATCTCTTTTGAACTGACCCACAACGAACCTATATGGTTGTATCAGTATTCTCATAGACCTAAGGCTGAACAAGGTTTGACTGACACAGTCCAAGGGTTGCTGGGAGCAGGGGTCCTCGAACACTCACATTCAGACTGGAATACTCCCATTCTACCTGTTGAGAAGGCGGGGACTGGAAAGTACAGAATGGTACATGATCTTAGGTCGATCAACGCCATACTTAAGACACCTACGTCACCAGTACCGAACCCTTATGTTGCACTGACCCAACTGACACCGAACCAGAAGTGGATGACCTGCATTGATTTGGCTAACGCCTTTTATTGCCTGCCCTTATCAGAGGAATTGCGTGACATTTTTTCGTTCACATTTAATGGATGTCAGTACAGATACACTCGATTGCCACAGGGTTTTGCATTATCGCCAGGCATTTTCAATCATGTTTTGAAAAACATTCTTGTACAGCTTCCACTCCCCAGAGGCACCACTTTGATACATGTTGATGATTTACTGATAGCTTCTGAAACAGCACGGGATTGTCTTACTGCGACACACGATGTTCTTCTTCACCTGCATGATGCAGGTTTTAAAGTTAGTAAATCTAAACTTCAAGCAGTTTGTACACAGGTCTCTTTCCTCGGTAGGTTGGTCTCTGCTAAGGGTACAACACTTTCACCAGAACACAGGGCGTCCATCTTACATCACCCGAAGCCCGTCACTGTACAAGACATGTTATCCTTTTTAGGTTTAATTGGGTACAGCAGACACTATATACCTGATTATAGTGAACTCACCACTCCACTCAGACAGATGGTAAAAGATCAAGGTAACAGAAACCTGAAAGCAACACTTGTGTGAAACACAGATGCAGAACATGTGTTTATTAAACTGAAGCAACTCTTGTCCAGAGCAGCTGATTTGGCTCTGCCTGACTACTCCGCCCCGTTTTTTCTTGATGTTTCTGAAGCAGAAAACACTGTTAATGGTGTTCTGTTTCAGAAAAAGGGGGGTGGTAGACAGGTGTTGATGTACGCAAGTGTGCTGTTGGATGGTACTGAGAAGCATCATCCAACATGTACACAGGCAGCGGCAGGTCTGGCAAGGATTGTTTCAAAAACAGCACACATCGTCATGGGACACCCACTACACATCCTAATGACACACAACATAGTAGCGTATGTTAATTCTGAGCTCTTTACAATGACATCCTTAAAGCAAAGACGCATGAGCAACATCCTATCAGAACCGAATTTATTGTTCCTGCATGAAGGCATAAACATGGCAGATGGTATGCAAACAACACAGGCACATGATTGTGTGCAAAAAGTGTACGTGGAGGAACGCATTAGACCTGATTTACAGACTGAACTCATACCACATTCAAATATACTCTACACAGATGGTTGCTGCTTCAGGCTTGAGGATGGGTCTTTGAGATCAGGATTTGCTGTGGTACAGCAGAATGGTGATGAGTACGAGGTACTGAGCTCAGGGTAGCTAGAAGGTCATCAGTCAGCTCAAAAAGCTGAAATTCAGGCAGTCGTTGAGGCTTTGAAAATGAGCAAAGGAAAAGAGGTTACAGTGTACACAGACTCTGCGTATGCTTATGGTGCAGTTCATGTTCAGTTACCACAGTGGAAAAGAGCAGGTTTTCGAACAGCAGGTAACAAACCAATTAAACATGAGGAACTCATTAAGGATTTAGCTGACAGTTTGATGTTGCCAGCAAAAGTGGCGGTTGTGAAGTGCAAAGGTCATGATGTTACACAATCAGACACAGCGGAAGGAAACAGGCAAGCTGACAGAGCAGCCAAGATAGCTGCTGCCTATTTGCCAAGAGTCCAGATGGTGACAGTGGAAGAGGAATGTCATAAAATGAATCATTGGGATGAGAAAAATGTAGCAGAGGCTCAGACTACAGCCTCCCCAGAGGAAAAGACATTATGGTTTAACAGAGGAGGTCAGAAAATAGGGGAGTTTAAAGTATGGATAGGACCGAATCAGAAGTGGATCTTGCCTATGACTTTAAAACAGGCAGTATTTCAGGAAGCACATGGATTAGCACACGTGGGATGCAGACAAATGCTAAGGAATCTTCAACAATGGTGGCACCCTCATCTAAAAGATATGGTAACAGCATATGTTGACACCTGTACCGTTTGTTTAAAGTACAACATTCGACCTACAGTAAAACCTGAACGAGGTTCTTTTCCTCTCCTGCACCGACCGGGAGAGGAGGTGATTCTAGATTACACTGATATGTTGGAACCTGTTAAAGGGTTCAGATATGTATTGATGTGTGTTGATGCATTTACAGGGTGGCCAGAAGCCATACCTGCAAGAAGAGAAGACAGCAAAACAGTGGTGAAGTTTCTGATTAACCATTATATCCCCAGACACGGTTTCCCAGGAAAAATCAGATCAGACAATGGCACACATTTTAAAAACACAGATCTGCAGGCTGTGGAAAAAATTTTAGGCCTAAAACATGCTTTTGGAACCGTGTACCATCCCCAGTCTCAAGGGAAGGTCGAAAGGATGAACCAAAACATAAAACAAAAATTGGGCAAAATCTGTGCACAGACTAAATTAAACTGGGTGGATGCATTACCTATAGCATTAATGACAGTGAGAACTTCTGTTAATAATGGAACTGGCTTTTCTCCCTATGAGTTAACTACAGGTCGACCCTTTCCTGGACCAACCGTATGCTCACTGACCAGTGAGGAGGACCGTAAGATGGACCATAAGGTATACTTTGATGAGTTAAAAGCATTAGTGTCTAACTTTACTCAGCAGGTCCACCACAAACAGAGCCTGACAGAAAGACCAGAGGAACCTGGTCTCCCCACCGCGGAGTGGGTCTTGCTGAGGGTCATTAAAAGGAAGTGGCAGGAGCCCAGGTGGACGGGCCCCTATCAGGTGACAGAGAGAACGTCCCACGCAGTCTGCCTCAGAGGAAAGGGGGACGTTTGGTACCACTGGAGCCAGTGTGCGCCGGCCTCAGAGCCAGGAAGAGCGAGAGAGCTGGCAGAAACCATCTAAAGTCGTAAAACTGGACATTCATGTCAAGGTAGACCAAAGCAGCCTGGTGTAGTTGCGTGCGGGCCCTGAAGGACTTTGTTTGAGTGGGTCACCGGGTGCTGGAATAGCCACATTTAGTACAGACACCTAGAAAACGACAAAAACACGACATCTTAGAGTCTCACACTTCACGAAGAAAACTCAGAGACATAGGAGGAACGGTCTCTGAGCACCCCAGGGTATGCCCTGAGTACTTGTGATTGTAACAATATTGTATGACATGTGTACTAACCATTTTTCTCTTATCTTTTAATTGCAGTTTTGATTTAGAGCGCATCCATTTATTTACTCAGCTTGAAAGTGATAAGTATATTCAGTTTGTAACGTTAAAAAGAAATATCTATAATCAATTATAAGCAGTATATTAACAGAGTGTTATTTTGTATTCATTTTGTGTTAAAGGAACTGCTTGCCTGGCTGTCTGCTGAGGAAGTCGCTGTGCGAGACATCTTCATTTATTGAGTACAGTTTCTGTTTACAAGATCAAAATGCGGTGGCCACCAAAGCACGTGGTGATAGGGATAGGTGTTTTGTCATCCATCGTGTTGTCACTCATTTTCTCTTTTGAATATTTCTGCATCATTCCCGGTTTACCAGAGTGTGAGCAGCCTGGAGCAACTAGCTCCAACTTCTCTGATGGCTGTACAAAATCTAATGGCTCTAGACATGATTTTAGCTGAGCGACAAGGAGTGTGAAGTATGTTTGGTGAGTTATTTTGCAGTTTCATACCAAATAACACGGCGCCTGACGGTAAGGTCACTAGGGCCCTAGACGGCCTGCGCACCCTCTCAAACGAGATGAAATCCCACTCTGGTGTAGATAATCCTCTTGATGAATGGCTCCTCAAAGTGTTTGGCCCCTGGAAGCAGATGATTGTGTCCATGTTGATGTCAATTGCAGTATTTGCAGCTATTTTAATCACATGTGGATGTTGTTGTATTCCCTGCCTGAGATCCCTGTCAGTACGTCTTATCACTTCCACTTTAGAGAAGCGTGACCCTGAAATAGCTCGTCAGCTCCTAATGCGCAGAGGTTATGAACTTTCTGATTTTGAGATGCAACCACGCCGGCGCAGAGAAGCATATTCTTCCGCTTGATGTCGACCTCTTTAGATGAGGTCGAAAGGGGGAATTGTTGTGAAATAAAGATTGTGTTCCTTGTTGAATCTGACTCCCACTT
>NW_023620203.1:0-7259 GCF_014905685.2 Nematolebias whitei
ACGTCTCCCATCTTATGTGTGTGCGTGTCAGTCCCTGTGTGTGTGTGTGATTGCGTATGTGTGTGTGAGTGAGAACTTCTAAGAATGTGAATTAGCTGAAGATTTTCTCTAGTTAATGTAAGATTATATTTAAACAAACTACCTGAAGTTAATATTCTATTTAAGCAAAGTAACTGATTAATACTTAAATGATTGTAAGGTAATAAAAAAAAACCTTCAAAGAATGACACACTCATTTTATAACATGAAATTTCAAGCTTGATTAAAATAATAATAAAAGATAAAACATGAAATCAAACATTCCCTCTCTTGGTCTATCCTTAAAGATAGACCAACTACACATCAAAGGCTACAGATATTTTGTCTCAGCCAACTGCAGGTGGTCCTGTCCTGGCTGGGAGGAGTCCTCACTGGCCTGGATCACAGGACAAGCCGTACCGGTGCTTACCTCACCTCCAAAGTGTATCATCCGTGCGACTGCCATTTTAGCGCACGGTGCAACGCAACCCAACAAGACACAAAACAGAACAATTATAGCAAGAGGGGGGACTAACAGCTTGAGTAGCACCTGACTCCAGGACCCCCTCATGCACCATGACAAAAATCCCTCTGACCCTGCTGGAGGGTCCTCTCCTTTAGCCTTCTGCAGACCCCTCAGTTGTGCTAGGGCCTCTGTTACTCTGCTTTGAGGGTTTGTACTAATCTCATCAGGGATGTAAGTGCAACATGCCTCCTTACCAATCACCTTGCACACCCCACCTCTAGATGCTGTTAACAAGTCCAAGACCATCCTGTTCTGCAACACCATTACCCTCAAAGCTGACAATTCCTCAGAGATGCCCTCCAGCGCCTTAATTGTTGAATTAATGAAAATCCCAAAACGGTAGTCTAAGGTTTCAACCCTTAAAAGTAGCTTTCCAACGCCCGCCCACGGAAAAAGTGATAACATGACTTTCTCACCCACCGTCCAGTGTTTGAACTTGTCTGGCACGTCTGAACCCCAAATAGAGTCGTGCGGCCTGATGCCCACGTCCCTTCTTTGCCTAACATAATGAGAACCATTACTTACAGACACCAGAAATGATTCATCTGTGACTGCCACAGGTGCACAGATTCCTGTCCAATTACTGGGAAGAGTTAAAAGCACTGTATGTCCACACAACCAAGCCAGATCCTCAACAGGAAATGTACCATTACTCCCAGGTACCCCAATTTGACGATTACCAGGGTGATATATTGCCTGACACTTCTCCGGGGGCAACATGCCCACCGCCACCTGATAAGAGTCCTGCCTGTGCTGTCGGTGTACGCAGATGGGAAACTGTTCCCCAGGGGTCCACTCCACATACTGGCTCAGCACAACGCCTTGTGCTGCTTGCGTCAGACCGTAGCTCTTGGCCTCACATCTGTGCATACCTCTGCTATGTCGACTGGAGCTGTATTGCAGAAAACAAAATGATAACCCTCTAGCCAGGGGTTTAACACGCAAAGGCAAATGCGCAGCTGTGACAGGAAGTTTGGTGCAGACATAACACTCCGAGTTATGGCGCCCCCTGGCTAAAAACTGAGCATAACGATACCAGCTGTTCATCTGAAAAGCATGGGACAAATTCAACGGTAACTGATTGAAATCATGAATCGTGGACCACGCTCCCCTCCTAGGTCTCTCTCTCCTGATCTTCACAGGCTTGGTGCGACACCGACTTAACCCTGGAATGACACAGGTAAACTCCAGCACCAAAATAAGACAAACCATCAGTACCCCCAGTATTCCACCAGCAGACAACAGCTTATTTGATATGAGAACCATGATAGCTACGTCCCTGCTGAAAATGAAAACTGATTATGATGGATGAACCTGAGACTTACAGTATCTGCAGCAAAATGTCAACTCAGCATAACCTGAAAGAATTTTATTAGGTCCTGTGGAGAAGCTTGGAAAACTTATCACCTATAGTCTACACTTTAATTGAATACCAAAATTCTAGTTGTTTTATACCCAGGAATCAATCGCTGTAAACCTGTGAAACAAAATTGATTCAAATGCACACACAGTAAAAGTTAAAAGTGTGACCCCCTGAGAGTAACTCTATGTGAAGATTATAACCTGTTTGATAAATGTAAATGGGTGTATTAACACTTTAAATCAACCTGCGGAAAATGACCACATACACCTTTAAATCACAGTTTTCTCTTTCTTTGTAGAAATGGATTGTTGAAGCTGCTCCTCCGGTCGTACGCCCAAGAGCTCTCCTCACTCCGACCACTGCTCCTGGGGTCTTCAGAACCGCAGCTGCTCAACTCCTCTTGCCGTTACATTTCTGCTGCCTTGCATTTCACACAAACATCAACAGATTAAAGAACTTTGCTGCTCATTTGGTCAGCAGGGGGACTTCATTCCCAGCGTTCTGCTGTCTTTTTATTTCACTAACCCCAATGGGTTTTAAAATGACGCGTCTTCAACACTTTCTACTTCTGCTCACGCTGCGTCTTCCAATTTTTATCTGCACCCGTCGGGTCTTCCAATTTTTATCTGCACCCGTCGGGTCTTCCAATTTTTTGACAGCAAGAGAGCACTCAGCTGATCTCCCTCTCTTGCAGGTTAGACGCTCGCTCCTGACGTGAGGTGTATGATCACACCTCTACCTGATGTTGCAGATCCGTCCGGATCTGCTGTAATGATCGCTGTGGCTCGGCTGCCGGTGCACACTGGCTGAGATGAAACCACGTGGAACCTTTCCCTCTCAAGCGTACTGCGTATGATGTGCGTTCTGTCACCTCATATGGGCCCGTCCACCTTGGCTCCGCCCACTTTCGTTTAGTGACTTTCAGCAGTACCCAATCTGAGAGTGGGCACGTGGGGTTTACTCCGTCCGGAGTACTGGGCTCAGGAATCTGTAGATGAAAACTGGACAACATACCTTTTAGTGTATCAAAGTACATTTTGTGTGTCATTTTCGATATCTGTTCTGAGGGCCACTCTACATTCTGTTGGGGCCCTGGGAACGACCTTCCTGTGGTCAGTTCATAAGGGGTGAAACCTGTACCCCTGTTTACAGAAGCTCTTACCGCCATAAGGGCGATAGGCAATGCATTCAGCCAATTGGAATTTGTCTGTGCACAGATTTTTGATAATTTTTGTTTCAGGTTTCCATTTAATCTTTCCACTTTACCCTGTGATTGTGGGTGATAAACGGTACCAAACGCATGCTTCAAACCCAAGGCTTTTTCAACCTTCTGCAGATCTGCATTTTTGAAATGAGTCCCATTATCAGATCTAACTATCGTAGGGAACCCATGTCTGGGGATGTAGTGATTTATTAAACACTTGATTACAGTTTGACTATCCTCCTTTTTAGCAGGCCAGGCTTCTGGCCATCCGGTGAATGCGTCGACGCAAACCAATAGGTATCTGAAACCTCATACTGGTTGAATCATGTCGGTGTAATCAATTATTACCTCACAACCCGGTGTCATGTCCGTGGGAAACTTTCCTTGTTGACGCGGTTTAAGAGTTGGCTTGGAGTTATACAAACTGCATAACGTGCATTCTTTCACAAACGCTCTGATCAAGTCGTTCATGTACGGGTGCCACCAGCTGACGACATTCCTCTTCATCTGGTGAACCCCCACATGACTCAAACCGTGTGCCTCTTCGAAAATTCTCCTCTTCAGGCTTAGTGGAAGTACCCATCTTCCATCTTCAGGGTTTATCCACAATCCATCTGGTCTCTTTTCAGCTCCTCTTTCACTCCACATCGCCTTTTCTTCTGGAGCTGCACCTTGTTGGCAACAGGCGATGGATACTTCATCCCATCTGATTCTTTCCCCTTCTTCTTCTGGGGTTATCATCACCATCTGACTCCAGTTGATAAATCCTGAGGCCCTTTTCGCCTCCAAATCAGCTTGACAGTTTCCTTTTGCTATGCTTGAGGAATCTGTATCATGACCTCGACATTTCACAATGGCAATTTCTGTTGGTAACATCAGAGCTGTTTCTAATTCTCTCATATCTGCCTCATGTTTAATAGGTTTCCCGTTAGCTGTACGAAAACCTCCCCTCTTCCACTGGGCCAGCTCCACATGAGCTGCTCCAAAGGCATACGCTGAGTCTGTGAAGATAGTCACTCCCTTGCTTTCTGCCCATCTTAGTGCTGAAATCAGAGCTCTCACCTCAGCTCTCTGCGCTGACTGAGAGCCCTGCAATTTCTCACACACTACAGTTTGATAACCCTGATCTGTTTCCCGCACGACCGCAAAGCCTGCGCTGAGTTGTCCATCCTGCGTTCGAAAACAATTTCCATCACAAAACAGCACCTGTCCCTCTCCAAGAGGTGCGGCTTTTAAGTCTGGCCTGACCCTGTCATCAATTTCCACTCTTCTCTCACAGATGTGTGGTTCACCTCCTCCAATCCTGTCTGCCATGTTTATTCCCTCATGTGTGAACAACAAGTTCAGTGTTTCCAGAATCTTGTTTATCCTCTGTTGTCTTAACGGTGACATAGTGAAGTTTTGTGAATTTACAAAGGCAACCACACTATGTGATGTCAACACATGCAGAGTGTGTCCCATCACCAGGTGGGCTGTCTTTTGTACTAGCTTAGCCACTCCTGCAGCATGTTGTGTGCAGGGCGGATGCCTCTTTTTTGTGTTGTCTAACAGACAGCTAATATACATCAAAACTTTCCCTCCCCCCTCATGTTTCTGAAACAGAACACCGTTAATCACCCCTTCTGTTTCAGAAACATCCAGATGGAAGGGCCGGCCATAATCCGGCAGAGCTAAATCTGTAGCCCTGCTCATCTGTTGTTTCACCTCAATGAAGACCCTCTCAGCTTCTTCATTCCACACCAGCCTGGCAGTGGGTCGTCTCATGCCCTGTTCTTTAACCAAATCGCGCAATATTTGGGTTTGGCCTGCATAATTTGGAATGTAATTTCTGCTGTACCCGGTCAATCCTAAAAATGAGAGCATTTCTTTAACCGTCTGCAGTTTTGGATGATGTAAAATTGTGTCACGGTGTGCAGCAGAGAGTCCTGCTCCTTTCTGTGAGATCATCCTCCCCAAAAAGGACACCTGACGTCTCGTCACCTGTAGTTTGTTTTTACTGACCTTAAAACCTGCTGCATGTAGGTGTTCTAGAACCTTCCTGGTCGCTTCTAATGAGTCTTGTGCAGTGGGACTCGCAATAAGCAGATCGTCAACATACTGAACCAGTACCGTTCCTTCTGGGAGCATTACCTCGCGCAAAACTTGTTTTAACACTTGATTAAAGATGCCAGGTGACAGCGCAAAGCCTTGAGGTAGTCTTGTGTATCGCAACTGTTCACCACGAAAGGTGAATGAAAAAATGTCCCTGCAGTCTTCAGCTAGAGGAAGACATAAAAACGCGTTTGCCAGGTCTAGACAACTAAACCATTCATGATTTGGTGTTAGATTATTCAACGCTACATATGGATTTGGTACCGGTACGGTCTGAGTGATCAATAATTTATTGATGATCTTCAGATCGTGAGCCATCCGGTATTTGTCTGTACCTGGTTTTTGTACAGGTAAAATTGGTGTGTTCCACTCTGCGTAGGAGGGTTCAAGGACGCCGCTTTCCTTTAAACCCTGAATTGTTTCAGCGATGCCCGCTTCTGCAGCTGGTTTGTGAGGATACTGTGAAATCCAAATTGGGTATGTGTGATGCACCTGGAACGTTATGGGAGGGCAGTTTATCAGTCCCACATCTGTGGGTCCCTCAGACCATAATGACCCAGGCATGCTATTAATTAAAGGACCTGCATGCGGGTGGTCCGTCAGTTCACGACCGTGTTCTCTGGGGAGCACTTCATGCTGCATTAAAGCTACATCATGTGCTACAGAGATGATTGAATAACACTCACAGCTGGGGGAATACCAGACGGATGTTAAAGATGTTTGTACCCAATCTGAGGCCTCTGAGGCCCTCTTGACCATAGGTCCTAAGTCTCTCGCTTGAAATGCCGGATTCAATGCTAGTGAAATATGAGGCGCTGCTTCAGCACCCATCATATACCACACCTTATGTTCAGGTGTTAAGTTAACACTAGCTGCTACTCCCTCATTGCCAACAATAATATTCCCACTCTCAATAGGCCAGATGTTCCCTGACAGTTGTTCTGCAAAGTGGTCTTGGAACACCTAATCTCCTCTGTGGTCATAAAAGAGAGTGACATGTGGGGGGTCAGGAGGAGCAGAAAACGGATGTAATGTCATTAGCCAAGGCTTCCACGTGAGAAAAACAGAAAAGATACCCCCTCCACCCATGACCTCAGGTTCAAGCAGTCCCCAGTAGATGTCAACATATTCATCATGGACAGGCTGGATCACACACTGTGAGTGAGTAGTGGTGACCAGTCCGCACTCCAGCGAGGTGCCATAAGGTAATCTCACCACAAGTCCATCAGAAGAGCACAAAATTGAAGCCCCCAACCTGATGAGAAGGTCTCTCCCTAAAAGGTTAGCTGGTGAATGTTCAGCTATCACAAAGGGATGTAACAGAGTCTGAGTGCCCACTTTTGTGCGAAGTGGACACGTCACCGGCAGTCTTTGTTTAGCCCCAGAAAATCCAACCACCTCCACCGACCTATTCAACAGTTCACAGTTTCATGGGAAGTGAGTAATTGTTGAAAATGTCGCTCCTGTATCAACTAGAAACGGCAACTTCTCCGTTCTAACTGTCACCTCCAGTGTTGGGTCTGCCCCTCCTCCAACACTCAGCATTTTCTGTGGGGTGTTTCATTGCTGCTGGAATCCCATCCCCTCAGTCCCGAGAGGAGGATATCCTGCGCGTGGTTGTTGTGGCTGCTGTACCGGTGGTGCACTTGGCATCGGGTGTGCAAAAGGATGTGGTGGTCTCATGTGTTGCTGGAATGGCCTCTGGAAGCCTCCTCGTGGCACGTAGTTTGATGCGGCCAGGTAGTAACAATCTTTTGCCCAATGCCCTTGTTGGCCACAGATGAAGCAAGCATCCCCCCGCTGTCCCCACTGTGAAGAACCCCAGCCCCATGACATCGGTCTCTGTCTCGCGCCCCCTCTCCCCCATCCGACTGACCTCGTCGGATGTCCACCTCTGGCCCTCCGGCCTGTAGTTTCTGACCACTGCTGCAGAGCAACTGTTCCAGTGGAAACCGGCTCCTCCTTTACCTCTGTAACTGACTGGACAGACAATTGTTTCTTATCCTTATACTTTTTCTCCTCAGCCTGCTTATGTCTGGCATCCGACAGCTGAAGTT
>NW_023620204.1:0-6120 GCF_014905685.2 Nematolebias whitei
TGGGCCCCTTAGAGATCATGGGCCCCTGGGCAGTTGCCCATATGGTTAATCCGGCCTTGGATGGAAGCTGGTGAGAGCAGGACACGAACAATGAAACTTCCTGAAAAGATAAATATAGGCTTTCTGGTAAATCTTGTTCAAATGAAAAATATGACAATATTGGAGAACAGATATTTCTAGCTGCTGTTTTTTGGTATTTAATGTCTGTTTTTCTCTTATTTCTCTTGAGAAAAAAAAAGCTTAAACAACAAAGAACGTGGAACAAGATTTCAGCTTGAAGTTCACACTCTGTAATGTTTTGGTGATTCTTGAATCATCTTGAGATTTAGCTTCAATCATCACACACAACTATCCTTGAGAATTTGGAAACATTTGCTCTTTAGTTGACAAAGTTAGAGGGAACAGAATATTTCAGCCACCTGAAATAGACCTCACCTCCCTCTGCTCCAGCTCCACCTCCCTCTGCTCCAGCTCCACCTCCCTCTGCTCCAGCTCCACCTCCCTCTGCTCCAGCATCACCTCCCTCTGCTCCAGCTCCACCTCCCTCTGCTCCAACATCACCTCCCTCTGCTCCAGCTCCACTCCCTCTGCTCCAGCTCCACCTCCCTCTGATCCAGCACCACCTCCCTCTGATCCAGCACCACCTCCCTCTGTTGTTCAATTATGGCTCCTCAAACGACAAGACAGACATATTTGTTCATAACTTTATTGTTATTAAAACTGAGAGTTGCCGGATTTTAGCAAACAGTTGCCGAACGCACCCTGACAAAATGAGAATGGTGCAAAAAAAAAGAGAGAAAAAAAACTCCCTGCCGCAAAATGTTCCTCGGGGTCATATGCGCCCCGCCTGGCATTGCTCCGGGCCCCCCCAGGGGTGCGCACCCCATTATTTGAGAAGGACTGCTTTAGTGACTCTGTAGTGAACTAAGCCTCAGGTCAAAACCTGACCCTGAGGACCTTCATGGGACAGGAACTGTTATTTCATTGATTTGAATCCAGAAATACAAATTAAGCTCATCCAGAGACTTTCTAATTGTATCCTGAACTAATCAATTGAAAGAACACTCTCTTTTTTATTACTATTTTTACAATGTCTTGATAATCCAAAAGTGTGTTTAGTTCAAACCATTTTAAATGTTGAAGTGAACTACTCATTTTAAATCAACTGTGAAACAGTATTATTGATTTTTTAATCCTCATTCAAAGTAGAAATCAAGTTAATGTCTGTTACAGAGTAATTATGCATTTTGATCTTCTGTCTGAAATGAGAAGTAGTGATGTCGGTTAAAAGTCAGAAAGAAGTTATTAGAACGAACTGTCATGTTTTTAAACCTCTCAGACAGAAATAAGAGAAGCTGGCACCTGCGTCCTCCCACTTCGCCAAAACATTTCTCTGCCTGCTCCTAAACATTTCTCTGTCTGTTCCTAAACATTTCACTGTTTTTCTGACTTGTAGTAACCCTCTTGCGTCACTAAAACCACACCCCTGTTGGTTCTTTCAACCAATCAGGACTTCCCAGATGGGACCGGAAACAGAACTTTTTAAAAGTCGACACTTCCTAGTTCCAGCCAGTTCGGAGTTCTACACTTGAACCAAAGTTCTGGGAGCACAGGAAAACAGAAGTTCTGGGAGACATGAACTGAAGTTCCGAGAGAGAACAGAAGTTCTGAGTTCCTCTGAGTCTTCTCAGAGTCCCGCTAAGTTCTTCTGGTACTGATGAAGTTCGGCTGGAGTTCCTGTAGGAGCCACGATGCCTCGCTGTGGCTCCACCCGGTGAAAACTTTATAACTTCTGAGGAGGTTTGTTCTGTGGAACTAGTTCTCACGACTTCTGCCGAGTCGCAGCCGCCCTGAGGAGACGCTGAAAGGTAGCGTACCAGGGACCTCTTGACCGCCGCGGATTCATCCTCCGCCAAAGGTAAAGAGTCGTCATGAGCTTCACTACCAGTGTACTGCAGGCGAACTGCGCTTGAAAGGAGCGTGTTGTTCTGGTTTATAGACATACATCCTCATCCACATCTTTTCTCTCCATTTAAACTCCTTTATTTCCCATCTTTAAAACTCTTCTATCTTGCCAGTAAAAGATAAGCTAAAAGTCTGCAGATATTGATTTAAGATCTAAGGATATGTCTGTTGTAATTAGCTGCAAGTGAGAAATCATGGCCGTATGATTTCTCATTGTAAAGCTCATTAATTAAGCTGTGTTATTGCATTCAATCAGAATAATCAAGTGTGCAATGTTTGATGTTAAATTTTGATTCTGTTAATAAATGACCACATTCATTTTGATGGGTCAAAGAAAATTAACGTCTCACGTCACTGATTAGACCATCTCCACACAGTCCGTCTAAGCACAAGATCACTTAGTCCAGAAAAATGAAAGAATCCGTTTAAATTAAGTATAATATCATGTACTTGAACTAGTCCAGATATTATAAAATGTAAGAGAGCACCCCTGAGCTAAATCCATCTCTCGGGCTCTCTCACTACAACTCATAGATTGACCCAGATCCATGAAATGAACTGGATTACTTTAGTGACTCATTAGATTGATCCAGATCCATGAAGTGATCTGGATTTACCAGTTTTATTGAGATCCTAAATGACCACGGTTCAAATGCAGTGAGCACAAAAGAAGCTGCACGTGGAAAATCAGGCGCGAGGTATCACTTCCGTTCCACGGGAGGTGGGTGTGACGACAAAGGGGTGATGTTGTAGACGCCGCACTGAGCGCTGAATCTTACGTCGACGTCTCCGCCATATTGGATGTGGCAAAAGTGAAGCGGTAGATGATGCCTCATTTATTCAGAAGCAACATGGAAAAAGCTGAGCAAGACTCTTCTTTTCCAAGATTTATAACTTACACACAGACAGACTGCCTTTTTACTGTTAAACTTAAAACCACTTTTTATGTAATTTATTCAACCTATATATGTTCTTCCTTCTGTAAAACTGATCTATGCTGCTGCTCTTAGTATGATATTAGGGATGTGAATCTGTGGCGAATCGATTCCGATTTTTGGTGTCACAGTTCGATTCAAAAACGATTTTCGATTCAGAAGCGATTTTTCTATTGAAATGGTCATAAATTTTGTTTCAGTTGTGTTATTGACAAGATGAAAAGATCAAACAACAATGTAATCAGTTAGAACATTTATTTAAAACAATAATTTTAGGTTCTTTACTGTTTCAAATCTTTGTTTGCATCATTTTATATTTATACCAAAAAACAGGAACAAATATAGGAGTGCATAAAATTCAGCAAATTAAATTACCAGTATGAGGTTAACTTAGCTGCCTGGCTTTTTCTAAAATTAAAATAAAAAATATAGGAACAAATCATCCATCCATCCATTATCTTTACCCACTTCTTCCTTTTCAGGTCACGGGTATCACTGTTGCCCATATCCAGCCATCACTGTGTGAGAGGTTGGGGACACCTGGATAGATCTCAAGTCCATCACAGAAATAATTCAAAATATATGAATACAAAAGTAAACAGACTTCAGCCTACCATGGTGTGGATAGAAAGAGAAATGGGGTAGGGGTGGTCCTAAAGGAGGAGTTGGCAAAGAATGTAGTAGAGGTGAAGAGAGTGTCAGATAGGGTGATGTGCCTGAAGGTAGAAGTAGAAGGTCTGATGCTAAACATCGTTAGTGGTTATGCTCCACAGGTTGGATGTGATGAGGAGGAGAAAGATACATTTTGGAAATATCTGGATGAAGTGATAGAGAGTTTTCCCAGGGAGGAGAGAGTCGTGATCTGAGCAGACCTGAATGGACATGTTGATTGAAGGAAACAGAGGGGATGAGGAAGTGATGGGTAGGTTTGGTGTCAAGGAAAGAAAACCAGGAAGGACAGACGGTGGTGGATTTTGCTAAGAGAATGGAAATGGCTATAGTCAATACCTATTTCCAAAAGAGGGAGGAACATAGTAGGGCTGCAACTAACGATTATTTCAATAATTGATTCATCTGCCGATTATTATTTTCGATTAATCGATTAATCTGCAAAAAAAAACAACGTTTTAATTTCCACCCCTTTATTTCAAAATTGAACATTTGACTGACATAGCAATTTGCACAAAAAACAGGTTGCTATTTGACTATTCTGTTAGTAAAATATTGAATAATAAAAAATAAAAGTTAGTCACATAGCTTAAAAAAATTAATGTACACAAAAATATATACAAATGTGTCTTTGTACCTGCAAAATATGTAGCTACTTTGTAAAATGTGTCCTTGAGGGAAGAGTGTAACCTGGATTAAAAGTGTGGATTATTGTAACCTGGATTAAAAGTGTGGATTATTGTAACCTGGATTAAAAGTTTGGATTATTGTAGTGAAGCCTTCGTCTTCAACCATCGACAGAGGCCTCATGTGAGTGACGATCATTTAAGGATGATTTCAGTGAAGCTGCTGCTGCTGTGGTGTCCATGATGTCTGTCCATCATGAAGGCTGTCATTGTTTGTTGTTGTTTTCTGGAATGAGACAGTAAGTATGTATTCTAGTATAATTTACAGCAACTCCAAGAAATGCCTTGTTTCACTTACAGTGTTAGGTTCAAGCAAAAGTAGCTAAAAGAGCAATTAAACACACACACACATAAAATACTTAATTACACACATTTGAGTAGATGTAATAAATTACTTTAATTCCTGTTTAAATGAAATTCATCCTGCCATATCTGCAGTGTCTTCAGCCTTTGCCAGCAAATTAAAAGTTGAAGCTTAATCATTAAAATATTATCTTTGTGTTAGATTTATTTATAAATCCCATTTAAACACTGCTTGTACCAATTAAATTAAATAAAAAGTAACATACGTTATCTATCACTGTCCTTAATCAGATAAACAAACAAACAGCAGCTTCATCTACCAGAGAGACTGACGTTACGTTCTATTTCGTATAAGCTTTGCCCTTTAAGGCTGTCGCTTGGTGGTTTATCCTGTTATGCGCAGCATTGCACTGAAAAATTTAGTCCACGCCCACCTGCTGTGTGGACCCTACCCGGTCCGTATAAATTACGTTAAGAGTGGGAAATCGGCTCCCATTTTTTCTTCAGCAAGCTAATAGCACTGTCAGAAGAACAAAGAAGGAAAATTGTGTAGATGACCAACCTTTGTTAAGGATGCTTGGCCCGGCAGTCGACCTCCGGTCGTCCGGTGAGTTCTCCTCCCCGAGGAGAAGCTGACGAGCAGTCTTATTTCAAGGTAAGCGCCGAGGAATATTTCTCAGTGACAGGTCACTACACGCTGGACAACGCCATCTTGTAATTTTCCTCTTATCGCCGACCCTCGGAGCGAATCGGATGGTTCCTCCGGGACAGGCGGCGCTCAGCTGCAGCCCCCCGCTGCTCATTCCCTCCTGGAGAGCGTAGTGTCGGTGGAGGGGGGCTGAGTGAATGCTCACCCCATCCCACCTCGTTTTGCATCGGCGATCACACCGCTCACGGCCGACGGCACCCTCAGGGTTTGCCTGGCGTATCCCAGGAGGCGGCTGACATGAAGGGACCTTTTTTACGTCCCACGCCTTTTCCTGCCAGTTCGGAAGATCCGGCGGGAAGGTTGTTTACTGGGTTCCATTCCGGCTCACCGTCTTGATCCATATGGCCTCATGTTCCAACAGGACGTCCTACGGGAGAGGCCACAGACGGTTCTTTCCTGGTAGATTGGGGGAGCCGGTCTCCACAGTCCGCACCCATCTCCAGAGCAGGGGTTCACTGAGCGGAAAGTCCCTCCGTACCCCCTGGAGCCGAGCCTGATGGAGGCTTCATTGGAGCAAGATGTCGAGGTGCACCAGCGTCCCGTGCCTCCGGTTAGCATAACCGAGACGGTGACACCGCTCTCCAACTGAGCTCACCAGCATGCGTTCCACACGGCCGCAGCGAACAACACGTTACGCTGTTGGCGTACACACTCAGAGGCGGGAAGAGACGTGCCCCTCTGTCCTTCGGCTCGCTCCGCTCTCGTAGCGGCTGCTTGCTAACGACGCTGCCGGCCCCTGCAGTACGCTCCGTCTACAGGACAGCTGACGTCATCCTCAACCGGTGCGCCTCTTTTGCTGTCTGCCGCCCCCCATCGCAGCCGGAGAACGAGGTCCCAGAGGTTCTCCTGGCTC
>NW_023620204.1:6220-7259 GCF_014905685.2 Nematolebias whitei
GGCATCCGGAAGTTCATTTTTTTTCCCGGACTTCGCCAACAGGGGGCTCTCCAGGACAACAACAGAGCTCAACGGAAGGTAACCAGGTGTCGGGTTGCTGGAGGTGTGTTGATGACACGATGTGAAATAACATAATTTTATGATGAAGTGTCTTTTAGCCAGGCTGTCAGCATGATTTATCTGACAAGCGGCTCCATCACACACACTCATCACGAATGAGCCTTTTAAGGTTGTTTTTCATTCACTGTCAGCGGTGCCGATACACGCTCCCGCAGCATGAAAGCGCGCACGCAGCGCTGCCGTTCACGTCAACGTTAACGTGAGACCGCGGTACGAGCTCAGCAACGTACCTCGCTCTCGGCAGGAGCGACACACGTTCTATTTCATATAGGCTTCGCCCTTTAAGGCTGTCGCTGATGGGTTTATCCCGTTATGCAGAGCATAAGCACTGAAAAAATTAGTCCACGCCCACCTGCTGTGTGGGCCCCACCCGGTCCGTATAAATTACGTTAAGAGCGGGAAATCGGCTCCCATTTTTTCTTCAGCGAGCTAATATAGCACTGTCAGAAGAACAAAGAAGATAAATTGTGTAAATGACCAACCTTTGTGAAGGATGCTTGGCCCGGCAGTCGACCTCCGGTCGTCCGGTGAGTTCTCCTCCCCGAGGAGAAGATGACAGCAGTCTTATTCCAAGGTAAGCGTCGGGGAACATCTCCCAGTGACAGGTCACTACACGCTGGACAACGCCATCTTGTGTTTTGTCCTCTTATCGCCGACCCTCGGGGCGAACCGGATGGTTCCTCAGGGGCAAGGCGTGCTCAGCTGCAGCCCCCGCTGCTCATTCCCTCCTGGGGAGCGTAGTGTAGGTGGAGGGGGGCTGAGTGAATGCTCACCCCATCCCACCTCGTTTCGCATCGGCGATCACACCGCTCCCGGCCGACAGCGCCCTCAGGGGTTGCCCGGCGGAACCCAGGAGGAGGCTGACATGAAGGGACCCCTTTTTTTCTACGTCCCTCGCCTTTTCCCGCCAGTTCGGATG
>NW_023620205.1:0-7259 GCF_014905685.2 Nematolebias whitei
CTACTTCTTCTTCTGGCTGCTCCCTTCTTCAGGGGTCGCCACAGTGAACTAATGCACACAAAGACGTTGCAATTTTTTAATGCTAGATGTCCTTCCTGACACAACCACCTACTAAAAAGCTACCACAGCCCTCTGTGTGGAGCAGAGGGCTGCCATCTAAGAGGTCTAGGGAGCAGCTAAGGGGGTTAAGGGTTAAGGGCCCACAGTGGGGCTAATGAGTGTGGAGGCAGATCTGGGTGCTACATCTTTCCACCTAAATTTTTGTTGTTGATCCAAACCTGCAACCTCCCAATCCCAGGCTTGTCTTCTCTAACCTCTGCAGCATCCCTTGGCTCAGGATCCAACTGAGAATAATAAACAAAGCCGCAGAAATTCAATAAAAAAAAAATATTTGATTGAATCAGATTAGCAACAACAAAGGAAGCAACTAAAGGATCTGAAAATGAACAGGGAGATAAAGAAAAAAATACCAACTGGTATAAAAGCTGGGGGACATGGGATAAATACGAATAAGGTGTGTGCTGAAGGACAACACTTAATAAGGTTTAAGCTTAGAGCAAGAAACCTAAGCCAGAAAAATCAAACCAATGTCAAAATGTTAGTTCCATGCAAAAATCCATCCATCCATCATCTTTACCTGCTTCTTCCTTTTTGGGTGACTGCTGCCCATGTCCAGCAGTCACCGAGCGAGATGCGGGGGTCACCCTGGACAGGTCTCCAGTCCATCACAGAGCAACCATGCCAAAAACAGAAATTGTGGATGGTGTTAATGGTTTAAACTATAAGACCCATCAGATCACATGAAGACTCTGAAACACAAGAAACCCCTACCACACTAACACGGTTCATCATAACAAACTCTGCTCATAACTTCAGGAAACAAGCTTGAGCTGACATGGCAAACCTAGGAATGTTCAGAACTTACACAGAAGCTGATCAAAATAGTCCTAAATAGTAACATACGATAATGAAATATATTCTATGATGTCAAGGCCACTGTAACAAAACATCACACAGACTAGAAAACACAACCTGTGCCCCTATGTTCAGTAGAAAATAGAATGGCCCGGTAATTATCCCTGCTGAAGAAGGTCTGATGTAGTCGGTACTCTTTGCATTGACCCAAAATCTCGCAACGTAAAGAAAAAACAACAACTTTATTATCAACTAATTTTAGAACTGTGGCAAAACTGAT
Organism: Nematolebias whitei; assembly: GCF_014905685.2. Lineage (NCBI taxonomy): Eukaryota > Metazoa > Chordata > Actinopteri > Cyprinodontiformes > Rivulidae > Nematolebias > Nematolebias whitei. The sequence continues at coordinate 1,196 of NW_023620205.1, forward strand.
GAAGAAATTATGTACATTTGTGCACTTTAGCCTCAAAATGAATTAAGAATGTGGAAATGTTTGGTGGAAAGGACAGATTGTCTATTTTTATCCATTTGTGCCTGGATGGATTAAAATAATCTTAAACAAAGCAATTAAAACTGAAGCAGGACCACCGTAACCTTTGCTCAGTGGGTCAGTGAAGATGCTGTCGCCCGGCTGTCATTCAGGAGGATGTTGCCATGGCAACACGGTGCATTTAAGAACGACAACATAACAGAAATAGAAGTATTTTTAAAGCATAAATTGAAAGTTTTATTGTAGCTGCCTGGAACCCATTTGGACATGTCACTACCTCAAGGCATTGTGGGAAATTTTATTGTTCAGTAACTGCCTCAGAACTATCTGTATGTGTGGCTTCTTATCCAGGGTTTGGACCTTTCAAAGGGGTATTATGTATTTTAGAGCATTAAACTGCACATCAACCTACATTTGTTTCATTTCTGTTACACCCAGGTCTGATTGGGACTAAAACAAGCACTGGACTTGAAGACGAGTATACATTTGCTCAGTATAAAACGGGAAGAGTATGAAAGCTATATCCCGACTCTCACTCTCACTCTGAGTGACAGGCATATCGACTGCCAACAGCTCTGACACGGACAAAGCAATTACAGTGAGTGTGTCATATTTCAACCACATACTTTTTTCTCAGAAAAAAAAAGTCTAGGTCTGTCTTTTACACAAACACAAAGAAAGGGGCGAAAACGAGAATATAGCTTGGAATTAAAGCATTCCGATTCACCTTGTAACAATCTAGGGAAGATTTTCCTGATGTCAGGGACAAAGCTGAGATTTTGGTGTGTTTGACAAAGCATTACGTTCCTCGTCTTATCTGCCTGTTGTCGCTGTGTTTGAGCCCAAAAATTGAGAAGAGCAGCAGAACGTGCAGGGGAGAAAAATGGACAGAGACAGCGAGTTAGAGCCAAAGGGGCGCCATGGATTCGCCCTTCCATCTACTGACTAAATATTTGATGGGAGGAGGAGGGAGGGATGAGTGGCTGAGGTGAGAGGGGATAACCGTGGGTGCTTCTCCTTTGGGAGTGTTGCAAAATGTCCCAGGTAGCCGAGGGGGCTTCGGAGGTCAGGGTGCTACAAGAGTCTTCAAGGTGAATTATTCATCTAGCTGAGGTAACATCAGGACGGCATTATGGGCTTTGTGTGGAGGAAACCAGAGGTCAGGGTTGTTAGTACAACGGCAAAACTGAACATAAAAAGAAAACAATGTCACACAGGAGATAAAAGAGGTAGAATTAGAAAGTAAATATGAAACATGAAAGAGGAGTGGAAGCAAACACAAAGGACAAGACAGAACTTGAACAACCCGGAGCTGGTGGAGGTGAGATAGAGTTAATTAAGTGTCCCCTGTTGTAGGATGGAACATGTGTTGCTGTCAACAAAAATAATAACAAGGGTTTGAGGCGTAAAACCCGACGCAGCACATATCCAACACACAATGGACAGAGATTTATTAGTTTTTATATTTGATTTTTTTTTGTTAAAAACCAAAACAAACATTAAAAAAAGACTGAAATTAATTCTGATTAAACTCTTTACTTAGTACTTAGCATGTGCTGTAAATAAACAACAATTAAACATCCATCCATCCATCTAACTATCCATCTAACCAACCATCTGTCCATCCAGCCAGCCATCCATCCATCCATCCATCCATCCATCCATCCATCCATCCATCCATCCATTATCTTTACCTGCTTTTTCCTTTCCAGGTCACGGAGGTTGCTGGAGCCCATGTCCAGCGGTCACTGTGCAAGAGGCGGGGGACACCCTGGGCAGGTCTCCTGTCCATCACAGGGACACACAGAGACAAACGAGACAAACAAGCATTCACTCTCTCATTCACACCTACAGACAGTTTAGAGTTACCAATCAGCCTATGCATGTTTTTGGTCTGTGGGAGGAAACTTGAGTACCCGGAGAAAACCCGGAGAGAACATGCAAACTCTGCCCAGAAAGGGTAGGATTTGAACTAGGGACCTTCTTGCTGAGAGGCGGCAGCTTTACCAACTGCATCACCGTGCTGCCCCACAATTAAACATTTTCTTTCAATTTTTTTTATTTGAATTAATATTAAAAACAGTCATTGTCATAGCTCCACCACAAATTTTGATTTCTAACAACCTTTTGAAAAAAGCAACAGATAGAAATAAAATAGGTACAAGTAGATCTACATTCTACGTGGTGGTAGGAAGTTAAATCACTTCTTGTTCTCTCAAAGTGCATGGACGATGCATGCACATATATAGTTCTCTGCAATCCACACACACACACACAATCAGAGAGTTCCTGCTAATGATTGTTCTTGTCTGCACATCTGTAGTAGCACCTTCTATTATTTACAGACGAGGCTGCAATGAATGAAATAATCATGCCAACAATGTACAATGTTCATTTAACACATGGCACCCTGCTTTGCAAAGAGCTTGTTTGAATATTAATGGTTTCTTCCTTAAATGGAATTGAACTATCAGCAATGTTGTAGACTAAGTAGTTGAAGCAACCCCTGTGCAAATAAAAACTGGAATCCACTCCATGACTGAGCACGCAGTAAATCACACTCAACAACACATTGGCAACCAGTGGCTCTTTTGGTCAGGTCTTAGAGAGATTATATGACGCAATCAAGCTGTGTACCGTTTCACATATGGATGAGTTGATGTCCTCAATAATACATAACGCTGTTAAAATGCCATGTGGTTCTTGTTAAGCTTATTTAAAAAAAATAGTTTTATGGGTCCAAATCACACTAATAGGAAAACAGGACATTTTTAGAAGTTTTTTTTAGATACCAACAAACACCATAAAATTTGTGTACAGTAGTCCCTCGTTTATTGCGGAGATTTGGGACCACGCCCCTTCCACGATAAGTGAAAAACCACGAAGAAGGGATACAGTAGTCCAAGTTCAAGTAAACTTTATTGTCATTACCATCTCATGTGGTACATGAGACGGAGTGAAATTATGTACACAAGTAGTAGTTGTAGTAAGTAGTAGTTTATATGAGTATTTACTGTAATAGTAAGTTGTAGTTTATTTTAGTATTTACATGTATATATTAAGTTATTTTAAACCCTTCCCACACTCTTGCAATGTGCCTAACAATTTTCTAAACTCTAAATGCTCTAAAAGAGCACAGAATGTCCATGAAACATATTATGTGGGAACATCATGATCTCCGGGCTCTCTTCCACCTGCCAGTGCTCTCGGCCGCTTGGCCACGCCCACTTCTCCACTGCAGAGCGGAGATTTGACATGGTGCAGGGGGAAGCTTCTCCTGCAGTTGTGGGCTGTACACAGGTGCAGCAGGTTCTAAATAATTTTAAATTATTGATTTTAAATTAAAATTCCATGCTGATCAATGAGACAATTCTGTGTCATGTCCAATCTTACTTTGAAAAAAAAAACGCGATAGAGCGAATTTGCAACAAATGAACTGTGAAGTAGCGAGGGACTGCTGTACTACAAATTATATTCACAAAATATCTATCAAATTACTATCATGAACTTGAAATATCTTCCTTGGTTGTTTGAGAATAAAAGTATTTTTAAGTGTTTTGTCCATCACATCTTTTTCCTTTTTTTAATTAGCTCGCCAAAACAATTGTGCTGTGCATTCACAGAAATTATACATTATTATTGATGATGCAAAGTGTTGCCAAGTGTATCTTATATAGTGCTCAGAAATATATGATTTAGTAATTGCATCATAATTACGTCGGGGGCAAATTGATTTAATCAAATTTTGAGAGGATTGGTCATGGCAAAAGATATGTATCGTTCAAGTTTGTAAAAAATGAACGGTTAAAAATAATATTTTAGGTGCTGCATATATGTCAGAAGTTCTACAATGCAAGTTATAGAAAATGACATTTAACAACAATAAAGAAAGGTTTTGATGGGGGCGCTGAGCTCTGAGGAGTTTGTTGAGGAGCGATGAACATTACGAAGGCCTGAATCAGGCTCAGTTACATCCATTAGAGATAGCAGGGCCTGTGACCGGTACATGCTGATGTGGTTTGAAAAATGGCAAGATAATATTACCTGTCAGGAAAACATGCTGAGTGGGGGCCGTAACAAGATGAGGGTCTCTTTAGACGTAGACAAACCAGACAGACAGGAGGCAAACCACAAAAATGACAAGTGTAGAGGATTTATTACTGCCAGCTTGAGGAATCTTGGCAATCCTAAACAATTTACAAACAAAGACCCAGAAATGGTTATGCATTCTGACACAAGTAATGAAAATCTATTTCATTTCGATTGTTTATCCTGTGTCCTTGCCTAGAACGACAACACCAAGAGATTGTAAAAAAAAAAAAAGAAACGTCATTTGTAATTTATTTTGGGAAATTGTGCCCCTTTCCCCCGCTAGTTGAGCAGCAGACCTGTTTGTAAAGGTGTGGCTGCTTATGAAAGCTGACAGACAGCCTGGCACAAGGTACGAATGCTGATCCAGAACTGGCTGGACAAATGTCTGCACACGAACCAGCGTTCTGTTGCTGGCTGCCTGTGGAGCCGTCAAACACAATGATGGGGTATGAGGCTGTAAGAGCGCTCTCAGCCTGGTAGGGACTCAGTGCACACACAAAGATTCGTTCAAAGACACAGAATCAGATTCAGAGAAAGCACATAATCCCTCTGACACACGCAGACTAAAGTGAACAAAAACAAAGAAAACCCAACATTGCAGACTAAGAGCAAGCACGGCTAATATTAGCCCTATTCATCTCATTCTATTGTCTAAGTTCGACCACTCAATATCTGTGTTACACGTCGGGCCCCCGGAGTCAGGGAAGTCCTGCAAATCTTTTCAAAGTGAACCCAATTCATTAATTAAAGTGTGTTAATCTCATTGAGATGGGAGGGAATGAAAAGAGAAAAGGACCCTCATAACTCATCTAATTAGGTAATTGACTGCTTTCTTGGATTAGAGAGAATGAAAAAGGGAGACCCATGCACTGGGATTGAGAACTTCTACTTCAGTATACACAGCCATCTATAGAGTAGAAGCAACTAGAAGACTGAATATTTAAAATTTACTATTAAATCAAATTATTTCTCAAACCTATTATTTCAGACTTCTAGACAATTGTATATTTTTCAGATGAAGCTTTATTCAGAAACTTTGTTAAATCAGGCAAGTCCAATTGAAATCAAAGATCTCTTATTGCAAGGGTGCGGTGCGGGCTGGTCCTGAAGGCAACCTAACATGTTGGTTTTGCGCCTTTCATTCATTCAACCTTTATTTAAACAGATAAATCACATTGAGCCTCGAAGACTCATTTACAAGTGAGACCTGTTTGGACAGACAATAAAAAGTGGTGAAAAATGACACATAGGGTTTGGAGACAAAAAAAATTCCTAACACGCTCTTAATCTTTGGCTGAAGGTTAACAGCATGATAATGAAAAACCCTCGCACAACAAGCACATAATGATGCCACATATGAAAAAAAAAACCCTGGGTCAGATTAAATTACATGCGCAAAATTCTTTGACCGGATTGAAATGTTTTCAGATTAAATAATTCAAATGTATCAATTACATGGGCACAATCCGTTCACGACGAGCGTTTTCATGCAGCGGACTATTATTCTGAATGGAAGTACTGACATGCGCAGAGTGATAAACTCTCCTTAAAAATCCACAGAAGAAGAAGTTCTACTTCTGGGATTAACGTAAACAAACCTGAGCGCCCAAAATGGACCCGCGACAGGTTTTAATGACGGTGGAGACGTTACTGCACTCCCTGACTGAGCTACAGGTGATACAGATCATTTTGAGCTCTTTCAAAGCTTCTAGTAGAAATGTTGTGTCGCTCATCGACCAGTTTTGCTTCCCCGACATGCTAATATTATTAGCGTTAGCCAGGCGGACATAGGTCGCACATGCGCAGTCAAGTCAGATTTGCACAATCAGAAAAAAAATGAACAGATTAAGTGTTTACATGCGCACCTTTCGGATTATGAATCGGCATAAACCACCTGTTTTATTTTGATTACAAA
>NW_023620206.1:0-7257 GCF_014905685.2 Nematolebias whitei
TTCATAAACCACTGGATGGACTTTATTTAAACTTGCAGTAAATAAATGTGAAATGTTCACCTTCAACTGATTAACTTTTGGAGTCAAAAAAATTCAAGATGGCTGCCACAGCTAATCAAATTGAGCCTAGACATAAATATCTGTAAGTCAGTGAATTTGACAGATCCTGATGTAAAATGTGGTGTGGTAGTAGCTGACAGTCATTCACAACATCCTCCAAGCACTAACAGATCAGGTGAGACATCACATGATCACATGACATGTTATTTTGGTGAGTGATCTGCATTCCTTCAAGTAACGCTCGCTCTTTCCTTCTTTTCTTGTCTTTCTGTTTGATCCTGAAACCAGTCCCTGTTCTCCTCTCATACATTCATTCAGAAATACAGTTACTGGGAAGCTGCAGGTTTACTGGAAACACCGGATCTTTGCTTTGACAACAACCGGCTTTAGTCCAATTCTGCTGAAAGCAGCAGGAACGACTCCGACCTTCTACTGACCGCAGAGTCTGCAGTCTGTAGTCTGGACTCTGCACAAGATCCAACAGCTGCTGAACATCTGGATCCTGAAGGCTGTTCAACAACAGGTCCAGTTCTGCCAGATGGGAGGGGTTGGACTTCAGAGCTGAGCTCAGAGAAGAACAGCTGATCTTTGACAAACTGCAGCCCCTCAATCTGAATAAAGAATAAAACATGTAAGTTTAGAAACAAAACAAAACTTTTAAAAACTCTGAACTCTGAAAAACTTTGATCCAACTGAAAGATGTTTTGATCAAACCTTGAAACAAACTTTATGTTCAATCTCCAGAGATATTGTGATATCTTGAACAATCTGACATGATTACTTAGCTCTTGAAGAATGTTGTGAATGAATCTCAGCTACTACCACACCACATTTTAGCTCAGTGTCTGTAAAATTCACTGAGGTAAAGACACTTCTGTGTTGGCTGAGGTCAATTAGCTGCAGCAGCCATCTTGAATGAGGTCGACTCCAAACAGTCATCAGTTTCAATAATTAATCCATCCATCCATTATCTTTACCCACTTGTTCCATTTATGTATCATGGGGGTCGCCGGTGCCCATGTCCAGCAATCACTGTGCGAAGGGTGAGGTACACCCTGGATGGGTCGCAAGTCCATCACAGGGCCACATAGAGATAAACAAGACAAACAACCATTCACGCTCTCACTCACACCTAGGGACAATTTAGAGTTACCAATCAGTCTAACATGCATGTTTTTGGTCTGTGGGAGGAAACTGGAGCACCCAGACAAAACTCATGCATGCACGGAGAGAACATGCAAACTCCACCCAGAAAGGCCCCTGGGTTTGAACCAGGGACCTGCTCACTGAGAGGCAGCAGCTCTACCAGTTGCACCACCGTGCTGCCCAATAATTAATCCAAAGATTAATTGTTGAAAGTTTTTTGGAAATCTGTTCAGTGGTTTATGAGATATTTTGCTAACAGACAAACAGGACTGATTCCAACAAATTACAAAGTATATACATATGTATTAAAATATAGATATTTTATAATTGATGTTTCTGTCTTTTCGTCCACCATTTTAATTGTGTTCACAGGTTCTGCACTCTCAGACTCTGAGCCACCAGAACACCATGGGTCATGCTGAGCAACACTGTGTCTACTCAGTTCAAACAAAATGTAGTGTGAATCATGAGGATGATGCTCCAAAGGCAAACATTAAAATTACAGCTAGCAGTACAAAAATCTAAAAGTTAAATGTGGTTTCATGATAAACACCAACATCCCTGAACTTGGAGCATCTCCTGATGGACTCAATGTGTGATCGCTGCTGCCTGTAGAAAGTTTCCTTACAAATATAGGACATGCAGCATCCAGCAGGCCGTGGAGACAGTCAGTGAAGTTCACCTGAAGAAACATCATCCATACTATGCACAGGTACATCATCAAACCACTGTGACCTTGTGGGGAGCCAGAAGGACATGGCTGTCGTCCGTGTGTCTCCAGAACAGGAATTGTGTGAAGCTTGTCTACAGAAAGTACGAAGCTTCTTAAAGATATTTCTCAGAGCACGTTTGTACTTCAGCTTCAAGGGAGACATAAATATGTAAATCATGATGTTAACTTATATTTGAACATTTTGTGTAGCAATTTTCTATCAAATGTATTACCTCACACAATGTTCATCATGTTTGTTACTAGAAATGCTTAATTACATAAAATGTTTACTTCAAAAGAGGATGTGTTTCATTACATGTTTATTTCTTACCTGAAATATGTTAATGTATCAAATGTTTACTACAAATGTGATCAATTTCATCAAGTTTACATGTTCCATGAAGTGATGAATCAAATGTTTCATGAATGTTTACCACATGAATTTTATTAAATGAGAAAAAACAATCACTTATGTTATTATTCAACTGTAAATATATTTCAAACAATGAATCCAGCAAATATTTTTTTTTCTTGAATCTACATTTTACATATATCAGGAGCAGCATGTGCAGGTTTCATTAGCATCGGATTTACAACCACATTAGAACAAATGTCCACTAAACTACAGCACACACACACAATGTTAAGAAGTGTCACCTCTTCACCCTCATATGTAAGAACCAGTATAGTTAACTGGTATATTTACATGTGAACACCAGTATAGTTAACTGGTATATTTCTGTGTAACATTGTGTATTTATTTCTCATGCAACCAGTCACTCTTTCCACATGAATTATAAGGTGGGCTTGTGTGTGTTCAACATCCTTAGCATCAAGTTCACATCTCCATTTAGTGAATGATGGGATTTGAACCTCAGCACATCATTCATTTATACTTTTGTTGGATGTAACGGACCCTGTGTGCACAGTTTCATTCCACCTCATGTACAACATGTGATGTGAATGCCAATAAATAACCTTGAGCTTGACTCCCACACTGTCTTTAATATCAAAGCCTCTGTCATAACACAACGTCCATGGGTAATAATCTGGAGAGAAGGCCACAGCTTTCTGTTATGAGCTTGTCTGATGGACATCCATCCCTTGGAAAGAAAAGAAAGTCACAGGTATTAGACAGATTTTTATGTGACACCTTAAAAACATGGCAAAGATGCTGAACAGGATGCATTAGTGTTAGTGGAACCATTTGAAATTGTGAGGTTTTTTTATGCTGGCAGAAAATGCCTAACAGTGTTAAACAATGACAACAAGATGGCAAAGCAATGAAGTCCAGTATAATATTTAATACTATAAAAATTATTTGTCCAGCTGTTTTTTATTCAGCTCTGACCTGAGCTCCCTGTTCTCCTGTAACAGGTGGTTTATTTCTGCTCTTCTTTTATTCACACATTGTATTTGTACCTTTTTGCTGCTGGTTCATGTTCCTCCTCTCCATCATCTGCAGCCTCACTGAGCTCCTCTCCTGGAGTTTCATCCACTTGATCTGAAGGTTTGTCTTGAAGAGGACATATCAGAACACAGATCAGTGTGTTCAGTATTACTACAGTAAAAGTGTCAACACTAGAAACTTTAAACAAGCTTATTTCACAATAACACAGATGTCCACACTGTCTAAACTAAGTTACATGCAAAATATAAACCTGACCTAAACTAGGTTGACCCACTTCTATGAACATGAACTAAACATGAGAACACCACGACAAAATCATGGCACAAATTTATGGCACAACACCAACAAACTGAATTTAGACACTCACCAGAATGTCTGGAACAAACCAGCAGGTCTCTTGGGACGCTGGAAAAAGTTAACAGGACGTCTCACTGTCTCCTTTTTGTTACGTCCTACACATGAGCTCCTTGCGTTGTTTCCTGGTGGAGAATCTATTTTAAAAAAGTCAGTTTTTGATCTTTTTACAATTCCAGTCGTGTGACCAGACATTACATCCAATAACGCAGCAATTTCGGACCATCGCTAAACTGTTTTAACCTACTTAGATAAAAAAATAAAAAAAGTCAGTGAGAAAGCTTGTTTTCGACAGTTAATATGGAGGGCATTAAAAATGGTGGATGCAGCCCAATTCTATCCCATCAGCCGCCGCGCCGCGGACAAGTGACGTCGTGCTCTAAAGCTCTATTCAAAAAGTGAAACTTGTATATTATATTCATTCATTACACACACAATGATATATTTCAAATGTTTATTTATTTTAATGTTGATTATTATAAAAGACAACTAATGAAAACCCCAAATTTCATATCAGAAAATTAGAATATTACTTAAGACTAATTTAAGAAAAGGATTTTTAGAAATGTTGGCCAACTGAAAAGTATGAGCATGTGCAGCACTCAGTGCTTAATTGGGGCTTCTTTTGCCTGGATTACTGCAGCAATGCAGCATGGCATGGAGTCGATCAGTCTGTGCCACCGCTCAGGTGTTATGAGAGCCCAGGTTGCTCTGATCGTGGCCTTCAGCTCTTCTGAATTGTTGGGTCTGGCATATCGCATCTTGCTCTTCACAATACTTCATAGATTTTTTATGGGGTTACACTCAGGTGAGTTTGCAGACCAAGAACGGGGATACCATGGTCCTTAAACCAGGTACTGGTAGCTTTGGCACTGTGTGCAGGTACCAAGTCCTGTTGGAAAATGAAATTTGCATCTCCTAAAAGTTGGTCAGCAGCAGGAAGCAGGAAGTGCTCTAAACCTTCCTGGTAGACAGCTGCATTGACGTTGGACCTCAGAAAACACAGTGGACCAACACCAGCAGATGAAATGCCCCCCAAGCCATCATTGACTGTGGAAACTTGACACTGGACCTCAAGCAACATGGATTCTGTGCCTCTCCTCTTTTTCTCCAGACTCTGGGGCTTTGATTTCCAAAGGAAATGCAAAATTTACTTTCATCAGAAAACATAGCTTTGGACCGCTCAGCAGCAGTCCCAGATGAGACGCTTCTGATGCAGTCTCTTGTTCAAGAGTGGCTTGACACAAGGAATGTGACAGCTAAAACCCTGGTCTTGCATACATCTGTGTGTGGTGGTCCTTGAAGCACTGGCTCCAGCTGCAGTCCACTCTTTGTGAATCTCCTCCACATATTGGAATGGGTTTTGTTTCACCATCCTCTCCAGGATGCAGTTATCCCTTTAGCATCTACACTTTTCTACCACATCGTTTCCTTCCCTTCGTCTCACTATTAATGTGCTTGGACACAGAGCTCTTTGAACAGCCAGCCTGTTTAGCAATGACCTTTTGTGTCTTGCCCTCCTTGTGCAAGGTGTCAATGGTCATCTTTTGGAAACTGTCAAGTCAGCAGTTTTCCCCATGATTATGTAGCCTACAGAACTAGACTGAGAGACCATTTAAAGGCCTTTGCAAGTGTTTTGAGTTAATTAGCTGATTAGAGTGTGGCACCAGGTGTCTTCAATATTGAACCTTTTCACAATATTCTAATTTTCTGAGATAGTGAATTTGGGGTTTTCATTAGTTGTCAGTTATAATCATCAAAATTAAAAGAAAAACATTTCTTGATGATTGCTATCATCAATGTTTGCTTTTGCTCCCTCCAGGATAAAAAGAGGAGAGGAATATATAGTTTAAAACATGATCAAGATAAAACTGCATTAAAATAGATTAGTTTCTAACTTGGGAAATGTGATAAGCCCCTTGCTTGCAGCCTCTCCTCCAAGGGGTCCGGAAGCTAACCTCAGCACCGTGGTATTACCTGCAGCTTTCTAAGGTAACCTTTTTAAGGCTGCGGCGAGGTGATTCATCTAGAAAATTAACGACCTTCTATCCGTGAGTCACACGCTATTCTCACTCTGTTACCTTGATCCTACCAAGCAGCAGGGTTGGGTCGTCTGGTCCAGAGAAACTCACGTTATGGCCGCTCACCTCTTAATTTAGCGTTGCAATTGTTATCTGTTCTGGTAATGTTTAGGGCCCTGGAAACGGGCACAAGGGTGTTGTCACTCACTGGCTAGGGAACCTTTTAAAACCTCCAATTTTTGTTGTTGTTATAGTTGAACCAAGCTTTACCATGTGTTTGTTCAATAAGGATGAAATAATAGTCCAGATTTATACGTTTTGCTTTGCTTTAATCAATAATCTTCGCAGGGTTACAGCATCAGGCACAATTTTATAATGATTAATTTTCATGATTACAAAGGATACACTTTCTTCACTTAAGTAAGGTAATGGATTCTTCCTAATGACTTCCAGTCCTCAAGAGCCCTTGGGGACCTGTAGACACTACCTTCACTCAGACCTTTCACACATCAAGCCAAAAGATGTTCTCTCTCAACTCTCTCATGAACCAGAAACGCCTCCGAGCAAAACTCACTAGTACCCAGTCTAATACTCTTGAATTTATCCTGTATGCTATGATTCCAATCTGATGAATTAATTTATTTAGAACAGATGGACAGGGTAGTCCCCTTACCATGATTCTGAGGTGGCCCTCAGAGAATCTCTGTGATGATAAGAGGCATATTTCCAGTCTCCCAGGAGGGGAGTACGGGCCAACCCAAAACAGACGCAGCTATGCCAAATTGAAGAAATCAGAGCTTTGGACGAGCCCAGGTCAAACTCTTGTTAGGAGTATGAAGCTTCTCCGGTCTGGTTCTTGACAAGTGAAAACTTAAATCCAATCTCGTTTCAGCGAGAAGAGAAGTAAATCCCAGCCTCGTCTCAAACAAGTAAAGTCCAACTCCTTTTTGGGCTCTTCTGATCCTTCTGGCTGCTCTGCTTGTAGTCCTTTCTGCTCGACTCTTCTACTCGACTTATTTGACCAAGTTTCATCAGTTTGATCTCTATTTAAAGACCCCTTTATTCTCCTCCTCTTAAGGAGGGGTTTAGAGGTTCTTTCTTGGAAAATTACATCATTCTTTTTCCAGTATGTGACTTGTTGTTTTTGTATCTTAACTGGTCCTAACCGGTCTTCTGGGTACTTCCCAGAACTTGTTTTTCACTTATGTTTCCTGTTTTTGTTCTGATTAGGTACTTCCCAGAACTTGTTTTTCACTTATGTTTCCTGTTTTTGCTCAGAAGTGCGTCACCACGAGATGAGTCGAGATGAACCTGATGACCTTTTGTTCTCTTACTATAATGTTCTTCATACATGCTTCTTCATTATCAGCTTAGAATATCTTATGCAGAACTTTACAAGGGTTATATATTAACCATCATTCCTAGTTTGCACTCTGTGCTTTCATAGCTGGCTTTGTTCTTTTTCTTTCTCTCTGCTTAAGACATGTTCAGACATGTTTAGACTTGTTATGTTACATCAGGTCCCTGATCTGCTGCTTCATTCCAACACTTTT
>NW_023620207.1:0-1905 GCF_014905685.2 Nematolebias whitei
TTATTTCTCCCCATCCCTCACCATGCACCTCCACCCTCTTCATTTCAATTCCACACATTTAGGGTGGTTTGGGCTCGGGTGTGCTGCAACAATTTTACATCTCTGTTGACCATAGCCACCTGGGACTCCATTTTATTGTACACCTTAGACATTCATTCATAACATCCTCATGACATTCACATATAGGAACTTGAGGTGGGCACATGGCTATGGGTGGTGGGATGACCTTACTCTCACCCCCTGTGCCTGTGCTCACTTACAACAGTTGCATTTAGACACTAGGGTTTGGATAGAGTTGGGGTGGAGGGGAAACTGGCATCATGCCAGCCTTTGCTCCTTCTTCTTTCCTTTTTAATGGCACTATACAACAACACACATCAACAGCACATCTAGGGGTGGGGGTGTATGTGTCGGGGTCTTATTTATTTATTTATTTTTCCTCTCCCCCCAGTTCCCTAACTGCCATTCCGGGGGTGGGGTCCGGGAGAAGGGCAGGCCGTCGGGTGTTGACCAGGACTATGTGAGGGTTCGGGGTCTGGGGGATTGCCGTGGGCGGTGCTGGTGCTGTGCTCTCCCTGGGGTTGTTTGGACCCCCTGAGCTTGGCTCTTGGGTGCCATGGTTGGCCCACTGGCCGGGGTGGCTGCCGGGGCCTGGCGGGCGGTCGGCTGGGGGCGCGTGCTTGGTTGTTGGCGGTGTGTGGGGGTGGTCGGTGGCGTGTCCTCTTCATGGTGGGGGGTGTCCTGTCGGCTGGGCGTGGCCTGGGCCGGGTCTGGGCTATTGGCTCTTCTCCGCTCAAGAATGAATGGGTTTACCTCCTGGATTTGGGCATGGGCTGCCCCCTGTAGAGGGCGGGTACATGTCTTGGACCTTGGGGGTATAGAGTGTGTATCGGGAATAAGAATGAAATGTATCGTTATTGTATGTCTTTGAGTGAGTGAGTGTGAGAATGAGGCTGGGACTGTGTGATTGTGTCTGTGTATGAATGGGTATTTGTTAGGCCGAGACTCGGACTGCCCCCTCTTTGATACAACTGCGGGTGCTTGGCATCGCTCCCCTATCGCGCTGCCCCCTGGTGGGGTGTGCCCTTGCCTGCCGGCACGCTTGGGGCCCTTGGAGTCAGGGGCTGGGCGCTTGGGCATGTGTCGGCTCGGCCTGGTGTCTGCCTGGTGGGGCTTGGGTCCTCTGGCCCTGTCAGGCCTTGGCCTGGGTGGTGTGGGTCCTCGGTGCCCGGGCCTCCGTGCCCGGGCCTGGACCTGCATCGGTGCGGCGGGTTCCGGCGGGGGCCTATGAGTTTGTCGCTGTTGGCTCCGGGGGGTCATTGTATGTGGTCGCTGGTGGGGTTCTTCCGGCTCTCCCCTGTGGTCCGATCTGGGGGGTGGACGAGTGGTTCGTCCTGTGTGGGTGGCCCTGGGGGCTCCACAGTCGGGATCCCTCCTGGGGTCTTGGGCTCTGATCCCCACTTTTTTCGTCTGCCTCTGGCCTTGGGGGTCGGGTCTCTGCTGCTTCAGTTACTATTAAATGTTCTATTAGAGAAGCCTTATACACTTATGCATGCTCACAACCACACACAATTAGAAGCAGGGATGCTTATGTAGGCTTTATATGTAGATATATACAGTAGATATGTATATGAATGTATATTCATGTGTATGTATGTATGTATATAGGCGTAGGTATGGGCATATATATTTATGGAAACTTACTGCAAAGCCATGAATATTTTAAGTTCTTTATACATATGTATTTTGTTGCTGTGTTTTGTCATGTTCTTTGCAGGTGAACAGACAGTGGCCGGGTGTTTTGCCGGGTGCTCTCTTTGTGTATATTTCTTATATGTTGGAGTCTTACTTTGTCTTTTCTTTCTTTCTATTCCATTAAAAAAAAAAAAAAAAAAAAAAAAAAAA
>NW_023620207.1:2005-7254 GCF_014905685.2 Nematolebias whitei
AATAAATATTTCATAATAATGGTGTGGAGAGGATGGCTGTAAGGGGAGAAGGGAGGTCATCAAAAAAATAAAAAAAAATAAAAAACTGAAAAGTGGAGCGTGCATTATTATTGGGCCCCCTTGCGTTAATACTTTGTAGCTCCGCCTCTTGCTGCAGTTCCAGCTGCAAGTCTCTTGGGGTATGTCTCCATCAGTTTTGCACATGGAGACACCGAAATTCTGCCCATTCTTCCTGCAAAGCAGCTCGAGCTCAGTGAGGTTGGATGGAGAGAGTTTGTGAACAGCAGTCTTCAGCTCTTTCCACAGATTCTCGATTGGATTCAGGTCTGGACTTTGACTTGGCCATTCCAACACCTGGATACGTTTATTTGTGAACCATTCCATTGTAGATGTGGCTTTATGTTTTGGATCATTGTCTTATTGGAAGATAAATCTCCGTCCCAGTCTCAGGTCTCTTGCAGACTCAAACAGGTTTTCTTCCAGAATGGTCCTGTATTTGGCCCCATCCATCTTCCATCAATTCTGACCATCTTCCCTGTCCCTGCTGATGAAAAGCAGGCCCAAACCATGATGCTGCCACCACCATGTTTGACGGTGGGGATGGTGTGTTCAGGGTGATGAGCTGGGTTGCTTTTACTCCAAACATATCGTTTTGCATTGTGGCCAAACAGTTGGATTTTGGTTTCATGTGACCAGAGCACCTTCTTCCACGTGTTTGGTGTGTCTCCCAGGTGACAAACTTTAAACAACACTTTTTATGGATATCTTTGAGAAATGGCTTTCTTCTTGCCACTCTTCCATAAAGGCCAGATTTGTGCAGTGTACGACTGATTGTTGTCCTATGGACAGACTCTCCCACCTCAGCTGTAGATCTCTGCAGTTCATCCAGAGTGATCATGGGCCTCTTGGCTGCATCTCTGATCAGTCTTCTCCTTGGTCGAGATGAAAGTTTAGAGGGACGGCCGGGTCTTGGTAGATTTGCAGTGGTCTCATACTCCTTCCATTTCAAGATGATTGCTTGCCCAGTGCTCCTTGGGATGTTTAAAGCTTGGGAAATCTTTTTGTATCCAAATCCGGCTTTAAACTTCTCCACAACAGTATCTTGGAGCTGCCTGGCATGTTCCTTGGTCTTCATGATGCTCTCTGCTTTGAACAGAACCCTGAGACTCTCACAGAGCAGGTGCATTTATACAGAGACTTGATTACACACAGGTGGATTCTATTTATCATCATCAGTCATTTGGGACAACATTGGATCATTCATAGATCCTCACTGAACTTCTGGAGTGAGTTTGCAGCACTGAAAGTAAAGGGGCCCAATAATACTGCATGCCTACTTTTCAGTTTTTTATTTGTTAAAGTTTGACACATCCAATAAATTTCATTCCACTTCACGATTGTGTCCCACTTGTTGTTGATTCTTCACAAAAAATTAAAATTTTATATCTTTATGTTTGAAGCCGGCAGCACGGTGGCGCAACTGGTAGAGCTGCTGCCTCTCAGCGAGCAGGTCCTTGGTTCAAACCCCGGTCCAGGGGCCTTTCTGGGTGGAGTTTGCATGTTCTCTCCGTGCATGCGTGGGTTTTCTCCAGGTACTCCGGTTTCCTCCCACAGACCAAAAACATGCATGTTAGGCTGATTGGTAACTCTAAATTGTCCCTAGGTGTGAGTGAGAGAGTGAATGGTTGTTTGTCTCGTTTGTCTCTATGTGTCCCTGTGATGGACTTGCGACCCGTCCAGGGTGTCCCCCACCCCTCGCACAGTGATTGCTGGACATGGGCACCAGCGACCCCCGTGACCCAAAATGGAATAAACGGGTAAAGATAATGGATGGATGGATGGATGTTTGAAGCCTGAAATGTGGCAAAAGTTTGAAAAGTTCAAGGGGACCCAATACTTTCGCAAGGCACTGTAATTCCAGGTCTCATCATGACTCCTTCAAGACATTCTGTTAAATCTCATAGTTAATGTCGACTTGTATTACGATTTAGAACTGTCCATAATTAAAGGTGATCCATTTATCTGTCAATTACTCAATGATGAATCTTCACTGGGGTACATGTTAACATATAGTGTTTGTCTGAAAAGACAATGTCTTTTCATCTCTGTAAAATATTAAGCATTGTGTGTGTGTGTGTGTGTGTGTGTGGGTTTGTGCACATGTGTGTGTTTGAACATGACTTCTGTTTAACCAGGCAAAAGCCTTTTAGGTCACCAGACGTCCCCAGCAAAGGAGGCCTAACTTTGCTAAGGAGGTCCTGCGCCTCAAAACCTAACATGCATGTGTTTTGTTCTGTGGGAAGAATAAAATGATTAATACTTTTATTACCTGAAATTAAAAAACAAACTTACCGAGCTCCGTTACCAACCCTCGCATGAACCTGTATTGCTTAACCTAAATAGTATACGTTATTTATGTAACTTTTAATGATTAATTCAAATGTTTAAATATTATTGTCTACTCTCCTCGTTTACTGAGTCCAGATGAGAGCTGTCATCACCCCCAACAGACCCTGCAATTTTATTTAATAAAAATAAGCTCTAATCTGGAATTGTTTGCCCATCTTAAATCATTCTTCTGTCTTTAAGGTACTCTCATAAGAATTGTTTTATACCACTTGTGTGTTTATCCTTAATGTTTTTCAGTCTACACCTTAGATTTATCACTGTTTGTCTTTTAAGTTCAATACTTTAGTTAAATTAAAGTATATATAGTGTTCTCTGCCAAGGACATTTAACTTTTATAGAAATGTCATTATAACTGTTTCTAATTTACTAATACATTTATCACAATATTCCCCAAATACTTTTACCCTGGTTGGTTCAATTTCACAGACGTGTTTGAGTTCCCTCATTGATGTAATCTACTTTCACCTGTAATAATTCAAAATCTTGCAAGAAAATAAAAATAAAATATAAAACAAGGTCACACGACACTGGTAGTCGTCCTGTTTATCTGTGTGAAAAGCTCCAGTCTGTCTCTACTCCAGACACAACGACACTATGATCCACACATGAGACTGTGGTAAATGAAAACCATCTTTGACCTGTCACATTATCTTCAGAGAGAAGGTCTTTGTGTGTTCATCTACTCACATCAACTTGAGTGCAGAGACTTCTGTTTTCTGTCTGGGCTCCCAGTTTGAACTACCTGTTGGTCTTCAAAAGTTATTTAAATAAATTTATATTAATATAAAAAGGTCACTTACCAATTTTATGCCAGATGTGTCATGTTTTCCTCCGCCATAGGTTTTATAAGTCTGCGTATATTTGCTGTTATTAAGTGACCTTGTACTAGGCAGCTGTTGATATTACAGTTTCTAGCTAAGCTGCGTGGCAGTGTGGTGGGGGCCCCTGGGACCACCAAACACACCACCTGCAGAAAGCTATGAGTAAGACTAGTTCAAAAGTCATAATGTAGTCCAAGATCAACTTAGAATTCATCTCATAGTTTGTTAGATCAACATTGATAACTAGACAATCACTCATTCCAGGACACACACCATGGACACACTTCTTTCATATCACTTTCACATCACGTACACATTTTTGTTTTGACTAGCATCAGTTTTAGCTCAAGAACACACTTAGAAACACCACCCACATAGATGCACCTCATTCCTTATATTTTATCAGCTGTAGACATGTACAATACATTTTACCTCTTATCTTTTAAAACAAAATTTCTAAATGTCCCTCAATTGCCTACTATAAAAACTAATCTGACCCTATTACTAATCTAACAACTTCACGCAATCGTCTCCAGGTCTCTCACAGACATCTGCTGGTCTCTCCTGGACCTCATATCATTTAACTTAGGTGTATATCTTAAAGATCCTCCCGTTTCAATAAGTACTGCTATAACCAACACATCGTTTATCGCTGTGCTCTTTGACCAGTCTGCGTCCAGCCGCAGACCTCAAGGGGACTATCAACAAACAGGATCCCTGGGCCGACAACATCTTCCAGAGAGTTAGCAAAGCTCCCCACAGACACCCAAAACTCAGTAGTTTCTTTGAACTGTCAGAACGACCCACACCTCTTAAAGTTTTACCAGATGTTCAAGTTTTAACGAGTTTCTAGTAAACAGTGACGGGCAATTACACCCGGAACATTTTCGGACTGCGCACGCTTCTCGTAAAGATTTTACCATCAGCATAAATGACGTTATAATTTTCATGCGGGGCTTTAAACCTCCAGTCACGCAGTTTCTTTAATTTAATCTACAAACCGGATTCCAAACAAGTTGGGACACTAAACAAATTGTGAATAAAAACTGAATGCAATGATGTGGAGACGGCAAATGTCAATATTTTATTCGTAATATAACATAGATGACAGATCAACAGTTTAATCTGAGTAAATGTAACATTTTAAAGGAAAAATATGTTGATTCAAAATTTCACAGTGTCAACAAATCCCAAAAAAGTTGGGACAAGTAGCAATAAGTGGCTGGAAAAAGGAAATTGGGCATATAACGAACAGCTGGAAGACCAATTAACACTAATTAGGTCAATTGACAACATGATTGGGTATAAAAAGAGCTTCTCAGAGTGTCAGTGTCTCTCAGAAGCCAAGATGGTAAGAGGATCACCAATTCCACCATTGTTGTGCAGAAAGATAGTACAGCAATACCAGAATGGTGTTACCCAGCGTAAAATAGCAAAGACTTTTAAATTATCATCATCAACCGTGCATAACATCATCAAAAGATTCAGAGAATCTGGAACAATCGCTGTGCGTAAGGGTCAAGGCCGTAAAACCCTACTGGATGCTCGTGATCTCCGGGCCCTTAAACGTCACTGCACCTCAAACAGGAATGCCACTGTCAAGGAAATAACAGAATGGGCTCAGGGATACTTCCAGAAAGCATTGTCAGTAAGCAATGTCTAAGCAAGCTCCACAAGCTCAGACGTTTGCACTGGGCCAGGGGTCATTTAAAATGGAGTGTGGCAAAATGGAAGACTGTTCTGTGGTCAGATGAGTCATGATTTGAAGTTCTTTATGGAACACTGGGACGCCATGTCATCCGGACCAGAGACGACAAGGATAGCCCAAGTTGTTATCAACGCTCCATTCAGAAGCCTGCATCACTGATGGTATGGGGTTGCATGAGCACTTGTGGCATGGGCAGCTTGCATGTCTGGAAAGGCACCATTAATGCAGAGAACTATGTTCAGGTTCTAGAACAACATATGCTCCCATCTAGACGTCATCTCTTTCAGGGAAGACCCTGCATTTTTCAACAC
>NW_023620208.1:0-7252 GCF_014905685.2 Nematolebias whitei
TGTCTGTACTTCCTTGGTCCACAGTAAAACCAAACAACGAACTTTGGAGCGGATAGAGTGAGTCGATTTACGCCAACAATTTGGAGGTCCCACCGAGATTGGTTTGATACGGACAGGAAGGGACAGCAGAGTCCAGAACACTGACCTGTGGCCACAACTCTTCAAACAAAGGTAAGCAGATACCTGTTTAAACAAAATCTGTGATTGGGCTTTTTATAGGCAAATTTCTCAGTGTGTTGGACTCCCATTAAATAGAGGATTATTATGTTGTAGGTTCGGATCCGCGATAGTGAATAAGTAATAAAACCAGTCCCAGATAAATCACGCAGTAGTCGAGCCCACCAGAGATCGACGGGTCTCTGGACCAGAGGGGGTGGGGTTGTAGGATAAATCATTTATTCGCCGTCATCCCTGTAACTCTGAGACTAAGTTGAACTGTAAACTTGTTAGGTTGGTATCTAACTGAAAACAGTGTTAATTTAAACTTACTTAAAAATTGGAAGTTCATTAAGTAAGTGTGGGACTGGGTGAGATAAAAACGTAAAAGCGCTAATACGTGAAGGCAGACGATCGATAAACCAACAATAAATAATGATAATAATAATAATGATAATATAAAAATAATAATTAGTTCTTTAATATAATAAAATACAGTCACAGACTACTTATAAAATACCTTTCCTGCACAAAAAAGGGGTCAACACACATTTCATCTAAAAAAAAAAAAAAAAAAAAAAAAAAAAACTACAATCAAGTTGTATTGTGGGAAGCAGCCACTGTTGAATTTTTCTGGCGTCAGAGTTTCGCATGAATGAGGTGAAGTGGTCAGTCTTGTGTTGTTTGTCTAAGTGTTGTTCGTCCTGTCAAGCCATAAGACCACTGAGAGTGATTGAGATAAGGAAAAGAGTTCCTGAACTGGTTCCTGTGACAATAAAATACCTAGGTGTGGTGTGTGAAAGTGAATTCATTTCAGAGAATGCAGAAGGAATTGGATGTCGAAATGGCAGAGCAGTGTAGACAGAAATACGGAAATGAGGACTTTAAATCGTTAAAAGAGCAACTAACAATTGTAACACAGGCCATAACGATGTCAGGACAGGATAAGAAACAGGAGAAAGCTCTTGTAAAAAAAATTAGAAGAGATAAGTGACAAACGAGGCAAAGCAGACGTTATAACTCAGATGTGGGAAAAAATAAAAAAGTGTAAAGATGAGGAAGAGCATTTTGACAAACAAAAGAAAGAGGCCAACGCCCTACAGAAGGGGAAATACAGGAAGTTGAAAGTGGCAGCTGAAAGTGAGAAAAAGGAATGGTTGAAACTGGTGTTGATAGCTCAGGGTGTGTCACATCTGATGTTGGGTGATAAGAGTGAACAACCAGGCAGCTTAACACCACCTCCTTACACCAACAGCAGCATTCCATCTGCCCCTCCTGTTAAAAACATGTATCCGGTATATCACGTGAGGGAGGGAAAAATAGAGATAGAGGGAGCCCCTCCTTCACTAGACAGAATGGAAACCAGAGCCCAGGACAACCTGACTGTAACAGATGAGACAGGATCAGTGAGCTCCTCCGGTTTTAGAGACTTTATTAAAGTACACACATTACAGAAAGCTGCAGACAACAACTCAGGACCTCTCAACACACAGGCATCGTTGCCTCGCCCGCAGGCACCTGAACCACTCTCATTCACAGGGGTGGGGCAGAGACAGGCTCTTCTGGAAGCCCCGGGCTGGAGAAACAGACCTGTGTTGACTGACTCACTGACAGGTTCTTCAAAAAATCCTTTTATACTGAATCCCCACTCAGGATCTCTTCAGACATCATGGCTACTCTTCAGCCTCCACCCAGTACATCACTCTCACTGACCGCATCACCCAGTACATCCCTGCCGTCAGAACATGAGGAAACTAAAGGGTTTCACCAACTTGACTACCCCTCCCTGTCGAGCAACAGCTTTCTTCTGGTCCAGGCGGGTGCGCAGATCAGATACAAACCCTTTGCACTTGGTGACATTCAGGCTTTGGTTGAAAAACTGCCCCCACTGACTGAAGGGGGTAGTAAGTGGTTAAATGCAGTTGATAGCCTTACCAAAGGTATCACACTAGCGGTAGGAGATGTGAGAGCCTTGTTGGGAAGATGTGTAACGTCCACTAGGATGGATGAATTGGAACAGGCAGCAGGTTGGAATTATACGGTCCTCGATTCAGAGCCCATGACAAATCATCTCCATAGATTTGCAGGAGCCCTTAGAGAGGCCTATCCACTCCCTGAGGGAGCGGGTGTACCCAAGTTTCTCTGGAAACCGGGACAGAACCCCATAGCGTACCTTGATCAGTGTAAACAGGAGTGGCATGACAGAACTCACTGTCATGGCCAGGGACAAAGTCAGAGATATTTTTTCAGACAAGCAATCCTTGATGGTGTCCCAACAGCTGTGAGTAAAGCCATGAAGACAAACCCAGACCTTCCCACTACTGATGCAGGCCAGTGGGAACGTCATCTTATCCACCACTTGCAGGCTGCTGCAGATGATGATGTTAAAAGCTCTGCAGAATTAAAAGACATGCAGGCTCAGCTACTTAAACTGCAACTTAAGCAGGCGAGAGATGTGTTACAGGCCGCCAAAGGGCCAAAACAATTAGTAGCTGTGAGTGAACCTACACACAACGCTCCACAATATACAGCTGCTCCACAACCACAACCCAGTGCCTATTCTCGGGGTCAGGTCAGGGGACAGTGGAGGAGAGGAGGTGGAGCTCGGGGCAGGGACCATAACCGAGGTTACATACAGGGAGGCAGAGCACAAGATGTCTGTCATTACAGTCAGAAGCCTGGACATTGGGCACGTGACTGTTACCACAAACAAGCTCTGGCAAACAGAGGAGGAGGACGTGGGTACACAGTACCCAACCCTCAGATGGCACCAGCAGGACAACACCCAGGCATGGAATATGTACCTTCAGGCGCTGGATCTGGTAGTTATTACCAACAATGACACACCCCACAGAGAAATCAGGCCATAGGGGGAGGAGCAGACCCTATGGTACGAATAAAGGTCCTGAACAAAGACTTATCATTCCTGGTGGACACAGGGGCCACATTTTCAACTCTGAATGA
Source organism: Nematolebias whitei (assembly GCF_014905685.2). Classification (NCBI taxonomy): domain Eukaryota; kingdom Metazoa; phylum Chordata; class Actinopteri; order Cyprinodontiformes; family Rivulidae; genus Nematolebias; species Nematolebias whitei. Next base: position 3,121 of record NW_023620208.1, read on the forward strand.
TCAAGACTTTTTGCAACATGCCACATTGAACACAGTTTCAGTGGTTGGATTCTCTGGGGTACAACAAAAACTGCCATTAACCGAACCCCTCCTGATTACAGCAGGTCCACAGTCGTTGACTCATCCCTTTGTTTTGTCTAAGGATGTGCCAGTTAACTTACTGGGTAGAGACTTGTTGAAAAAGATGGGAGCGACCATCTTATGTGAACAGACTGGTTTGAGAGTTACTTTGCCAAATGGGACTACTTGGACTTGTTCTGCATCTACTTCCTCTTCAACATCACAATGTCTTCTTCAACCCGTACAAGAGGAAGTGGCTGACATCTAGTGGGCACTACTGCAGCCTGAATCCACAGACCACACTGGCATTTACTCAGCCTACCTGTCTTGGAAGCCTTGGGTGGACGCACTGCATCCCTATGTTCCTCCTCTCGATCCCCCACATGTTACTCTTTTTTATGACCGAGATTCTGATGATCGTTACAGGGAACATTTTGCTCAAAATCTACAAGACACTGATTGGTTACTAATTTCTGATAAACTAATTGTAGGGACTCAAGGTGTGGCTTCTCATGTCACCCTGTCTCCATCTCAGTTGGAATGGTACAGGATGTCATCTGAAGCATTACCACATGTTTCTCTTGCTCTTGCTCCCACACATCAGGCTAAAGATTTAGGACCTATGGTGAAATCAGTAATGACAGCCACTGATTGGCATCCCACACAGCTTCCATCAGTTGTTTTTTCACCATCAACAGACTGCTACATCATTGATGTAAAGACACAAGATGTAGGCAGATTAGAACATGAGCTGATATCTAGAGAACATGGTAGAGAAAAAACTGATCACTCTGACGTTCCCGGTATGTTGGCCACTCTCCCAACCACCCTCTGGTCCCAGGGTCCGGAAGATGTGGGTTTGGCTAAATGTGCACCCATCACATTTGAACTTCTTCAGAATGATCCTCTCTGGTTGTACCAATATGCTCATAAACCAGAGGCAGAACAGGGCCTGACAGACACAGTTCATGGTCTGTTAAATGCAGGAGTACTGGAACACTCATACTCAGAATGGAACACACCTATTTTACCTGTTGAAAAAGTAGGCACAGGAAAATACAGAATGGTACAGGACCTTAGGTCAATCAATGCTATCCTTAAGACACCCACCTGCCCGGTTCCAAATCCTTATGTAGCATTGACACAGTTGCAACCTCAGCAAAAATGGTTTACATGCATTGACTTAGCAAATGCTTTCTTTTGTCTTCCCCTGTCAGAGGAAGTGCGAGACATCTTCTCTTTCACATTTAATGGTCAGCAGTACCGTTATACTCGTCTACCTCAGGGCTTTGCGCTTTCTCCTGGTCTGTTCAATCAAGTTTTGAAAGATATACTTGTCTCTCTTCCACTCCCACTTGATACTACATTGTTGCAGTACGTAGATGATCTCTTAATTGCATCAGAAACAGCACAGGATTGCCTTACAGCCACACAGGCTGTCCTACTTCATCTCCATGACGCGGGTTTCAAAGTCAGCAGATCTAAACTTCAAGCCGTTCGTACACAGGTCTCCTTCTTGGGTAGGCTGGTCTCAGCGAGAGGCACAACCCTCTCCCCTGAACACAGAGCTTCAATCTTACATCATCCTAAACCCACAACAGTTCAGGATATGTTATCTTTTTTAGGCCTAACTGGGTACAGCAGGCATTACATCCCCGATTACAGTGAACTAACCACACCCCTTCACGCTATGGTCAAAGAACAAGGCATGAGAAAGTTAAAATCTAATCTGGTTTGGACGGTTGAAGCAGAACAGGCGTTTATCGCCCTTAAACAACTCTTATCTAGAGCCACTGACTTGGCCCTGCCAGATTACACGCTACCCTTTCATCTTGATGTTTCTGAAGCAAAACATACCATTAATGGCGTTTTGTTTCAGAAAAAGGGGGGAGACAGACACGTCCTGATGTACGCTAGTGTGCTGATGGATGGTACTGAAAAGCGCCATCCGTCATGCACGCAGGTGGCAGTGGGATTGAGTAAGATTGTTTCCAAAACCGCACATATAGTGATGGGTCATCCACTACACATTTTGACATCACACAACATCGTGGCTTATGTCAACTCTGAACTTTTCACAATGACTTCCTTGAAACAAAGACGCATGAGTAACATTTTAGCCGCACCAAACTTATTATTCCTACATGAAGGGATAAACATGGCCGATGGAATGAACACAACACACACACATGACTGTGTACAGAAGGTTTATAAAGAAGAGAAAATCAGGCCCGACCTACAAACTGAACAGATACCACATTCAGACAAACTCTACACAGATGGCTGCTGCTTTAGGATGGAGGATGGTTCTTTGAAGTCAGGATTTGCAGTTGTGAAACAGAATGATGACACATTTGAAGTGGTGAAGTCTGGTCAGCTAGAAGGTCAACAGTCAGCTCAGAAAGCTGAAATTCGAGCTGTAGTAGAAGCACTGAAAATGAGCACAGGAAAAGAAATTACAGTGTACACATATTCAGCGTATGCTTATGGAGCAGTACATGTTCAACTGCCCCAGTGGAAAAGAGCAGGATTCCTAACAGCAGGGAATAAACCCATAAAACATGAAGAGCTCATTAAAGAACTAGCAGACAGCTTGATGCTCCCGAAAAAGGTTGCTATAGTGAAATGCAAAGGTCATGATGCAACACAGTCAGACACAGCAGAAGGGAACAGACAAGCTGACAGAGCAGCTAAAGTAGCAGCTGGCTATTTAGCAAGAGTACAGATGGTGACAGTTAAAGAAGAATGTCAGTTGAACACCCAGTGGGATGAAGCAGGGATTGCAGAGGCTCAAAGTAGAGCATCTCCTGAGGAAATGACATTGTGGAAAAACAAAGGAGGTAAGAAAGGTGAAAAGAATGGTTTGTGGACAGGACCAGATCAGAAATGGATTTTACCAATGACATTGAAATCACTGGTTTTTCAAGAAGCGCATGGTTTAGCTCATGTGGGAAGCAGACAAATGCTCAGGAATCTTCAACAATGGTGGCACCCTCATTTAAATGATATGATAACTGAACACATTGGAACCTGTAAAGTTTGTCTATAGTACAACATTTGACCAGCTGTAAAACCGGAACAAGGAACATTTCCACTCCTATTCAGGCCAGGACAGGAGATAATTATAGATTACACTGACATGCTGGAACCTGTTAAAGGTTACAGATATGTGCTGATGTGTGTTGATGCCCTCACAGGGTGGCCAGAAGCCATACCTGCAAGAAGAGAAGACAGCAAAACTGTTATTAAGTTTCTGATTAACCATTACATTCCCAGACACGGATTCCCTGAAAAAATCAGATCAGACAATGGAACTCACTTTAAAAACACAGACCTGCAGGCTGTGGAAAAAATGTTAGGCCTAAAACATGCGTTTGGGACCGTGTATCATCCTCAGTCACAAGGTAAAGTTGAAAGAATGAATCAGAACATAAAACAAAAATTAAGTAAAATCTGTGCACAGACTAAATTGAATTGGGTTGACGCATTACCAATCGCACTAATGACAGTAAGAACTTCTGTTAATAATGGAACTGGCTTTTCTCCCTATGAGTTAACCACAGGTCGACCTTTTCCTGGACCACATGCGTGCTCACTGACCAGTGAGGAGGATCGTAAGATGGACCATAAGGTATACTTTCAAGAGTTAAAAGCATTGGTGTCTAACTTTACTCAGCAGGTACACAACAAGCGGAGTCCGACTGAGGAGCTAAAGGAACCAGCCCTCCCCACTGCGGAGTGGGTATTGCTGAGGGTTATTAAAAGGAAGTGGCAGGAGCCCCGGTGGACGGGCCCCTTTCAGGTGACGGAGCGAACATCTCATGCAGTCCGCCTGAGAGGAAAGGGGGACACCTGGTACCATTGGAGTCAGTGTGCCCTAGTTCGAGAACCAGGAAGGAGTTAAGGATCTGTGCCAAGGAATCGAAAACTGGACTCTCACATCTTGGTAGACCAAAGCAGCCGAGTATAGTTGCGTGCCGGCCCGGAAGGACTTTGTTGAAGGGGGCCACTCGGTGCTGGAATATTCACACATAGTACAGACACTTAGAATCGACAGAAACACCACATAATT
>NW_023620209.1:0-7249 GCF_014905685.2 Nematolebias whitei
GGCCCTAATCCGGGCTGGGTTTCGGGTTAGAAATGACAGCTCTAGTCTCTGGTGCCCATGTCCAGCAGTAACTGTGTGAGAGGTGGGGGACACCCTGGACAAAGTCGCAAGTCCATCACAGAGCAAGTCAAATATTCCTGAATAAAACAGTGATTCCAAGTCTTCTGACGCTCTTCTCTTCTGCTTTAACAATTTCAATTTAACTTTTTCAATTCAGTTTATTTATACAGCGCCAAGTCACAACAGAAGTCATCCCAGGGCACTGAACAGAAACATTCATTTATATAAAAACAAGTTGATCAGTTCCTCAGAGCAGAATCACAGAATGTGCCAAACTTCCAGCCTCTTTGGGAGTCTACGGTAAAACTTTTATTTTATTGTGATATTGTAGTTTTTTTGTTGTCGTTCGTTTCCAGGTCTCTGGAGCAGCTCCTGGTGTCTTTGCAGTGGGGCAGACAGCAGACTTACTACCCCAGTGCACAGCCCCTCAGCATGGGAGAGCTGGCTGCAGCCAATCACAAGCTGGCAGATGCCATCAACTCCCACCTGCTGGGGAAAAGCAGCAGCGGCGTGACGAAGAGCAGCGGCGTGACGAAGAGCAGCGGTGCAGCAGCTGAGCAGCTCTGTAGCACGCCAGCTGAGAAGATGGCTGAGAAGGTATCTCCAATACAATTCCTTACCACAACTTTTATTTTAATACGCCCGTCGAAAGATATGTATTGTGGGAAAGTCTCTGTCCATCAACTTTCTTTATTCCGGGTCGTAACTTCGAACCCACTCAAGATAATTTAATGAAACTTGATACACATTTGCACCACCATCAGACAAAGTGTCATTTGACCTTTCATCAGCCTAGCTTCAAGGTCACAAATCAAAGTCAAATGTTCTTTGGCTGTATGGACTAGAAGTTCTGATCCGCTCAAGATAATTTAACAAAACCAATACAAATTTCTACAATCACTACACGGTGTCACATAATCTTTTCATCACCCCAGCAACAAGATCAAGGTCACAAATTAAGGTCAAATGATATACAAGGGTCTTCGCTTCTCTGGATCATTGCTATAGATCGCTGTATAATAGTTTGTTGATGGGCATATGATGTGCCGTATGCGGTACTCGTCTTTAATTCTTGACAGAAAAATAATGTCACGTTTTATCTTTTTTAACCGTAGGTGCTGAAGAGTTTAAATCCAGTCCAGTGTTCAGAAAACAAAGCCGAGCCTCCGCTCTGCGATTCCACTTCCTCTAACTTTCTCAACAAGAAGAGCATCGGCAGGTTCCACCCTTACACCCGCTACGAGAACATCACCTTCAACTGCTGCGAGCGCTGTACTGGAGACATCGTTGTGCTTTGAAGTGAAAGAGGAGGAAACGTCTTCACCGGACTCTCTGGAAGCAGCAGAATTGACTTAATTTACAGCAGAGTCGTCATCGATGACTTGCTGGTGCTTCGAGTGGACACAACGCATTCATGTGGAGGTTTCTTTTTTCAGATATTGATTTAAACGCAGAGATATTGTAGGAAGCGATTATGAAAGTTTAGTCGTTTTATTTAGGAAATTTATTGCAGTAATTAAGACTTTTATCTCCACTGTAGCTCATTTTAATTGTTTGTGTCCAGGCTGCGCAGTCATGGTGAATCAGTGTTGGAAGACGAGCAGATATTCTTACTGAAACTCGTCAGTGTTTGTTTCTGCATTTTCCTTAACGGATACTTGTGTGAGGAATCAGACGAGCTGGGATACCAAGTGTGAGTGAAGGTTGACAGAACAGACGCCTCTCATAACGCTTGTTTCTGGAGGACAGAGCTTTCAGCGTTTGAAATGACTATTTTATCAATATTTAGTTTTTAAATGCAGTAAAATTTTGTTTTAGCGTGTTGAAAGTGCACCCGATGGTACGAGAAATTATTGGACAGTGTTGCAAATGATTTCTTTTTGTTATCTAGTTTGTATACTTTGTTTTATACGACTAAATATTAGTATTACTGCTGTTTCATAAAGCTGGTTGTACAATATTATGGTTTAACAGGAAAAAAATGTTGTTTTTTTCTCCTGCAGTGATGAAAAGAGATTTTTTTTTCCTTGTGAAAGTATTAAAAAACTAATTTATTTGGTGTGGAAGAGTAAAATAAAGACCAAAGATTTTTTTTTAAACCTTTTTAATATAACTTTTTTTGTCATTTATTCACTGTGCAGTCAGTTTACAACAGATTATTAATCGCTTGTCTCTATTTTCAAACATATGCGTCCTTAAGTTTGTGCAAGTCACTCGTCCTGCCACCTCGTCTTGGAACTGTTTGCACTTTTTCTTGCTTCCATTTTGCTTTTGAATGATGCCCGTACTTTGGTCTCTGGTGTATTCTTTCCACCAACAAATCCAAACTTTTTAAAAGCGTTCTGACTTTGAAAAGTCCCTCCCCTGTCTCTTTTATCTGACTTTATCAGTTCATCTTCATCCTCCCACCACACTCGGTTTGTGTAACTGCTGGTCTTTGCAGGCACTGTTTGTTGATGGCAGAAGCCGTCGTGTTTCCTCTTCGGGACAAACTCCAAAGCTTCTTGCCATTTCCCAGTGTCTTTGATCGTGAGCATGATATTTAACATCTGGTCCAGAGTCAGGTTTTTGCTTCCCAGATCCCAGTCCAGAAACTCATCCAGCGGTAGGCGAGCTGTAGCTAGTTTCAGACGCTTGGCGTTGGCCAAAGACGTGCCCGGCCTGAGTGACCGGTCTACAAGACCACCAATGATGTAGACCTTCGACTTGTCAAATGTGCGGAGAACATTAGGGGAGTCTGCAGTCAGGTACACGAGTTGTTCTCTGGGGAAGAGATCAATGTACTGCTGCTTAGTGCTGGTGATGAGCAGGTGTTCCCACATTTTAGCGCCATATTGCTTCACCAGCTCTTTTTCGTAGAGACCATCTGGCTGCACGTTGCAAAAGTGGAGGTGAAAGGGGTCAGTGGCACGCCGGTTAAACCCTTCCACCTTCATCAGCTGGGACACGGCGTTTTCCAACTCCCTCTTGGACATGTTGGAGTCGTAGCTCATATCGAACACAAGCGGCTGCCCAAAAATCATTGCGTTGGCAGCTCTCCAGTTCACAAGTTTGTCCATGGATTTGTCCCAGAATTGGAGAAACATTGTGTTTTTCAATTTGTGCCCTTGTTGATCATCTTCGCCGCTCATTTCTCTTTTCTCCTGTAAAAAGGCTTCTCTTTCGATCTTCTTCTGCTTCTGCTTCTCTTTGTGAGCCAGTTTGTACTTCTCCCGAAGGGACAGGTACTTCAAGTACTTTTTCCTGGAGGTCTTGGTGGCGAGACCTGCCAGAGTCTGCATCTCCAATTCGGTCAGCTCTTGAGGTACGAGCTTCCCAGCTAGTCGCCACATTGAAACGAGCTCACGAGTTGCCTCCATGGAGGAGCTGTCGTTGGAATCTGCTCCTGTTTGTTTCAGGCCGCCAAGTTCCTCACTCTGCTCCACCTCATTACCAAGTCTCTGTACCTGGAATGTTGCTTGGGATGTCATCACAGATTTCCATTTGTCCAGATCTACTGCTTCCGTTTCTTTGTTTTTTCCTCCACCTTCGCTGGCATCATTTTTTGCAGGGTTTCCTGTACAGATGTGGTAAACCGGGATGGACGGCGTGCAAAGTGTGTTAGGCAACTGGAAAGAACGAATCTCCTTCTGGGATGCCACAACTGCGTTTTTCAGCAGTAAATTACTGCATCTGGACGTGAAAATCCGTAACATTGTACATGAACTAAGTCAAAACCTCAAGAGAAGTCACTTTGCTTGAAAAACAACGGAACGGAAGTCAATTTGATGTCGGTACCTACGCGGGTTTCCCGGGGCTCCTTTTGATTAAAATATACAAAAAAAACCATTTGATTCTTGACACACGTCTCAAAAAGTCGCCAGGTTATGACCGCATGCTTCTTCGTTCACGTTTCCTGCTAACAAAAAGGTCACGTTGTTACGCGGTGTTACACCTAAATGTGTCGTACTGAAAAGTTGCAAGTGTCAAAATAACTGTTCTCAGAAACAGAAACTTAAGAAAAATTTTCATGATAAGCTAATGAATCGATTATTTTTTTTATGAAAGTCCAAATAACTTTTTTTATAGGCTTTAAAAGGTCAACTTATAGAATTATATTTGTCGTTTCTGGGGGAGGCTTTTATAACGTTGCACAACAACAAAGACGCCATTTCCTTCTTTTTCTAAAACAGGTTAAGCTAAATCTTTAGCCTCTAAAAATGAGCTTGTTTTTACCCAAATTGACTTCTAAAAAAGACATAGATGAAGTTATTAAAGGCGTAGCAGAGAAAGTTGTAGTTCTGCGCTTCGGGAGAGACGAAGACTCTGTTTGTCTGCAGTTAGATGAAATTGTAATCAGCTTTTTAACAACTTGTGACGTTTGTTTTTGTTACTAGCGCTAATTTTTCTTCCCTCTCTTCATTCAGTTATCAAAAACTGCCCACGACTTGAGTAACATGGCGTCCATCTACATAGTTGATGTCGACAAAGCTCCTATTTACACCAGGTACTTTGACATCAGCTACATCCCCTCAACAGTTTTCTTTTTCAACGGGCAGCACATGAAAGTTGATTATGGGTAAGTGGGGAGCTATTAATTAGTCATCATGCTTTCATGTTTAGTAAAACTACTTATATTTAGCAGTAAAAACCATTCTTAACAGAGCTGAATGCAGGAAACAAAAAGCTGAAGTCAAAGAAAATCTATAGACAAATTATTTGGTGGTTTTCTGCCTGTTCTCAATAAGGACGGGAATGTTTCACTTCTATAATTCATTATTGTTGATGCTGAAAAGTGATCCATCCATTGTCTTTACCCGCTTCTTCCTTTTCGGGTCGTGGGGGGTTACTGGTTCCCATATCCAGCTATTCACTGCGAGAGGCGGGGGACCCTGGACAGGTTGGAAGTCCATCACAGGGACAAATGAGCAAACGCTATTACTTTTTTGTCTTGGTGCTCCCACGTTAACCAGCTTCTTGCTTTGTCTTCAAAGCTTTAAAAGAGCATTAAGCGAGCCAGGCTTCCTGGGTCCCAAATACAACTACTGTACACATGCCTGTGTAAACGGTCATCTATAATGATGTCATTTATTAATTGATTTTTTTTTTTTTTCAGCTCTCCTGATCACACCAAGTTTGTTGGCAGCTTCAGAACCAAGCAGGATTTTATCGACCTGATTGAGGTGATTTACAGGGGAGCCATGAGGGGGAAAATGATTGTCCAGAGTCCCATCGACCCTCAAAATGTTCCAAAATATGATCTCCTCTACCATGGAATTTAAAAGCAACGCCCTCATCTGTATGGACTCATTAATAAGCACCAACTACAGTTTAGCAACTATGAAGTTGGCTGGACATGTTTTGATACGACAAGTAATGTTTCTCTGATTTAGAGACTGTTAAAAAAAAAAAAATCTAAACCATTAACCACAAAACACAAAGGATGCTCTTTTTGTCTTTTAAAGGCTCTTTGACATTCGAGCCTACGGATACGTTTTGATATATTTGTTGAAACGGTGCCTTTATGTTTTTAATTTTCCCATGGAAAACAGCTGTAGATTTGAAAGTATTTATCAAATGTAAAAACCTGTTTCAATAAACCTGAAATACTCCTGTTTTCTTCCTTAAGACTGTTTGCTGGTAAGTTGTCATTCTTGGCAGGTGACTTTTCTTGTGGAGTGTGTACAGTGCCTATGAAAAGTATTCACTCCCTGGGATGTTTTTTCTTTTATTGTTGTCATAACTTAGTCGTGGTCAATATAAATTGGCCTTTAAAAAAAAAAACCCCAAAAACTTTTAATGTCAAAGTGAAATTATATTTTTACATAGTAATACCAATTAAATAAAATTTGTAATGTGAAGTGATTGTCTTAACAAAATGTTGGAGAAAATCTCACTAACATCGTTTACCCAAAAGAACAGCAGGAGAAGATTTTGAACCGTTGTTTATACTTGCAAGTTCAGATTTTCAGGAGAAGTGACATAAAAATACATATTGTATATACATTGATGTATACGCATGAAAACCAGTCAGAAAAAAGCCAGAAGCTGCGTTAACCGCTCACTTTTATACTCGTCAGTTCAGCAGTGTTCAGTGGGTGTCGTCGACGCCATCTGCAGTCTCACGTGGCACTCTTGGCCTTCACAGCGTGGACATCTCCAGTTCAGGGTAACTGTGTTTTGGGAGACAATTCTGTTGTTTGTTCTCAGGAGCAAGAATGTTATTAATAAAACATCCATAACCTTTGACCAAAAATTCTCTAACACAAAAGTTTAAAAATAAATAAAATTAAGGAAATATAGGATTAGTCAGAGGATGGATACAAAAGCATTTCCAAGACCCTTAACAACCCCAGGCGTTCTGCTCAATCCATCATCAAGAAATTGAAAAAAATATGGGACACATAAATCTACCAGGAGCAGGCTGTCGTAACAAACTGAGCGGACAAGAAGAAGATGGTGAGAGACCATCAAGAAGACACATGCAAACTGAAGAGTTACGAGCTCCAGCAGGTGAGATGGAAGAGACTGCTCATACAATAACTGTTGTCCGAGTTGTTCACCAACTTCATCAGAGGGTGGCAACGAGAAAGTCTGCTGAAGCAAACATTATAAAATGTGACTGGAGTCTGTAAACAAGACAAACTACATAGGTGCTACTTTTTTTTTTTTTTTTGGTAACAGACTATGTGTAACAGCAATGAAAGCAAAAAAAAACATCCAAGGGAGTGAATACTTTAGGCACTATATGCTCCCTGTGCCTGCTTTGATATTCTCTGAATCAAATACAAGATCGTTTGTTAGTTCCTTGTTCCAAGCCTGATGAATGTGGGCATAACTTGTCTACAGTGTAAATTCAAAGGTAAGATCAAAATTATGACCAAAGTTGCTTATTTTACTGCCATTTTGTTCCCCAAAAAAAAATAAAAATAAAAAAAATTATGTTGAAATGCACAACAGCAACATTTTAATTTATAATACTGGAACTTTCAAAGATTTTTGAGTCTTAAACATTAGTAGAGCAGCAAACAATTCAAACAACAATTCAAAGTATATGCTGCGTGAAACACCATTACCATGTCCTGATGCATGCTCAATGATCCAGGTAGAAAAATCCACAAAAGTTCACTCTGGTCCTCTGGACATTCAAAAAAAAAAACCCAAAAAAGCAAAAAAATGTGGAAACGTTTCCACATTTTTTTGCTTTTTT